>NW_027112578.1:1217845-1236205 GCF_000696795.3 Halyomorpha halys
AATCGAAATCTACGAGCAGTTTCTTGTCGTTTCAGTCTTGTGTGTGGATTCCAAGTAAGTCTCTTGTCAAGATGGAGTCCTAAGTATCGAACCTGTTCAACAGGCATTAGTGGTGTATTTAGAAAGGATTCTGTAGGACAGGAGGGCAGAAAGTATTAGAAGTAAATTATATTTTTGAAAGATAATATTCCAAGTAAGGCGAAATGTTAGTGCTTAATAAATAGTTTATTTAAATAATTTATTTATTGTTACTTACAACTGTATAAAAATGTATACAATGCAAATAAATTGGCTGTAGGTGACATAGTGACATGATAAAAACATGTGGAGAATCTACCTATGGATAGAACTCCAATAACACCACTAGAGAAGATCTCGAGGACATCTTCCTTTCAGACGCCTAGGAGGATTATTAGATAATGAAGGAGAAGCCAGGTTAGAAACAAGTGGATTTGGGTGGTTGGAAAGTTTATCATAGAAGGATGGTATCATTGAGGTCATGACGGATGACTTGATTTGTGACAAAGGATAGGATTCGGGAGGAATATGATGGTTTAGTGGAGCTCCAAAGCTTAACTCCGTATGTCCAGATAGGCCTTATAATAGTCATGTAGATCAGTCTTTTTAAATGGATAGGCAATTTAGACCGTTTGTCTAGTAAATGTAGTAATAGTCGAAATCGACAAGTAGTTTCTTGTCTTTTCAGTCTTGTATGAGGATTCCATGTCAGTCATTTGTCCAGATGTAGCCCTAAATAATAGATCTGTTCGACTGGAATAAGTGGGATACTGTAGGGCAAGAGGTCATGGGTTTTCGATGATGGGTAAATGTAATTTTGTGGGATTTATTGGAATTAATTTTAATCCTCCAGTTTTGGCACCGTTCTTCAAGGGTGGTGTTGTGGGACTGGAGGATTTGGGATACAATGTAAGCATCATTGTTCACTGACAATAGATATGTGTCTTCCGCATACGTGGTGAGGATAGTGTTAGGATGGGTTGGGTTGTCACCTGTGAAAAGAACTGTATAAAGGATAGGAACAAGGATACTACCGTGACGTTTTATGATATTTAAGTGCCTTTTTAAACGCTCCTGTACCTTACCTTGCGATCTGTTGGAATTAGAATTACATAATACATATTGTATAAATCATTTTATTCCGTATAACTAATTAAATTAATAGTTAAAATATGTAGAATTTTGTTGGTGAACTGACTTTTTTGTATCACATTTTAAATAAATTCATGCAAAGAGTATTTTTTTTAAATACTTCTAAATGCTACTTATGAATGAAATTTTTTTTAGTTTTAACAAAATAAATCCTCACTTAGCATTACTGGGTTTGTAAACACAAAAATCATTTTTTTTTTTTTTCAAAATTTTTAATTGTAAACTTCAAATCCTCAAATTCAGGTACATTCATATAGTTGATTTTTTTTTAAAATAAACTTTTCAGTTATCCGAACATTACTCTGTAGTAATTAGTTAGAATTACCCAGATTGCACTTTATGTTATATAATAAGTTCAATTTTAGTTCTAAATTACCTATCTCCTAATAAACAAATATCAATTAAATATACTAGAAAAAATGAATCATTATTATTTTTTTTATATTTGAAGTTGAATTCAGATTTTTTTGGTATTTCATGTTTATGATGAATACATCACAATATCTATTTAATATTTTTATTTTTATACATATTTTTAAGTCCCGTTGTAGTAATTAAAAAGTAAAAATATGGCCTCATATTTCCTACAGCCTATCGTGCTAATGGTATAATTATCATGTTCCCCGCTGTTAAAAAGCTTATATTGTTAAACCGAGAACATTTTTAGGCAAATAATTATGCGATATGTGTATTCTTTTCATTCTAACACGGAATTGAGAAATAAATTACCAAATGGTACTGGATTTAGTGGCTAATTTAACACGAAATAAAATTTATTAATAGGAACAATAATCACGCTTTCACGCACGTCATAAGGATCACGATTTTAGGGAATAATTCAATCCAACAATACGACACGTCATGATCATAATTTATTCATTTTAAGAGAAAGATCTATTTTGAGATTATTTTATAATTATATTTTTTGCTCATTAATTTATCCTTCAAATAGTTAACTAAAAGAATTTCTGTTCGTTAAAAAAAATATTCGACCTCGAGTGTTTGATACATTTTACTTCATGGAAATGTCTTATTCGCTCATGTAGGATCAGCTAATGAAACATTTGTTGGTGATACTTGGTCAAAAAATATTTGACATGCATCAAAGGGTTCTTGTTAATGCGCTCTAGAAGCCAAGAAAAAAAAAATTTACATATTACAATTATTTTATATTATTGGAAGATTGTTGATTGACCGTGTGTATAGATGAATGGAATATGGTCCGGGTGTGGTAAAAAAACAACTCACATAGTAAATGATTATACTATTTTATTTTTAATATAATTTTATTATTTAATAATATTTTTATCTAATAAAAATAGTATAATCATTTACTGTTTGAGTTTTTTTTAACTCACCTGGACCATATTCCATCCATTTTTATATTATTATATGCCATGCCGCCTTTAACTCTACATCTATTTAATTGTTATTATATACTTATCGATTTGTTTTTTGTGTGATATATGAATGTTAAATGAGCATAAGTGAAAAAAAAATTATAAAAACCGAAAGTCGCTGCCAGATAAGTAGACCGAAAAAAAAAACGTTATAAAATAATTGGAGAAGTTTGTTGGGGGGTGCGGTCAGCAAAGAACAGCATAAATAAACAAAACCATATTTATTTATTTTATGCCGACGTTTCGACCTGAGTTTTAGGTCGTTTGTTCTTTGCTGACCGTACCCCCCGACAAACTTCTCCAATTATTTTATAACATTTTTTTTTCGGTCTACTTATCTGGCAGTGACTTTCGGTTTTTATAATTTTTTTTTCACTATCTACGATCAACTATCTACACCTAATTAAATAATAATTATTAGCCTTTTAAAACCAATATATAGGAATTTTCATAGATGTTAAAAATTGTATTATAAATTTTTGAGTTTGACTTTTACAAGATATTTTTCACTCGATGTCTCGACTCACAATGTTATCAACAACTGTTAAAAAGCTTAAAATATGCTCTTCGAACCCATATGAATATCTTATTTAATGCAGGGAGACATTTTAAACAGTTTTAAATCAAGAAACAATTTCCGAACGTTTTATTTTATATCTCCTTTTCTAATTTGTTTACCAAGGTACAGTTTGTACCATTGTGTTCAGTTTAGACGGTCCTAAATCATTTCGTGAGGATTAGTGTCATTATCTTCAAGATATTGCAGTATTTTTTATTTCCGAAATGGAACTTTTTTATTAAAATTAATATTATAATAATTATAGGAGGAAGATAGTCTGGATGGCGGTCAATAAAGCTATCAAAATAGTAAAAGAAAACTATTTAATGTTAACCAACGTTTCGTCTTACTTGACAGGTCTTCGTTAGGGCTGTTTTGTAGTAGTATAAAGGAAAACCTGACCTTGGTATTAAATAATACACTAAGTTTTGTATTACTATTTTGATACCTTTATTGACCGCCACCTATTTCATTAGGTCAACTATTTTGTTCCAATATTATTATTATAATTTAAAATTATTATATATCAAATTCCTCCCGAATCCAATCCTTACAGTCCAAAATCCTTCGTAAAATCCTTAACGCTCCTTAGTTTGTCACAAATCAAGTCACCCATCATGTCCCATATGTTGCCGATTTGGCCAAAACCAGATACCATTCCTTCCATAGTAAACTTCCCAACCACCCTGGCTTCTCCTTCACGACCTAATAATCCTCCTAGGTGTCTGAAAAGAAGATGGCCTCGAGATCTTCTCCTCTAGAAATGTTATTGGAGTTCTATCAATGGGTAGATTCTCCACATGTTCGTATCATGTCACTATCTCACCTACAGCAAATTTACTTGTATATATGTTATACAGTTGTAAATAACAATAAATAAATTATTTAAAAAAAAAATTAATATAATTTAAAATAATTAACTTATTTTGTCTATATTTTATTTTTATTTTATCGCATATATTTATTAGAACTAATCATCTTTATTGGGGGAATTAAAAACTTCCCTACTATGCGCTTTGATCTATACTCACGGCTGCATAAAATTGCATGATTATGAAATTATTTCCCACTACTTTCTTTTTATTTTCCTGTCAGGAAACTCATTACTAAACTGACTGGAGTATTTCCCGCCTGGGTGAAAACATGAACTTTAATTTGGAACAGGCTGTAGGGTTGAATTATTACGCCAGAGGAACTCCAGCGATATTCGATAATGTTCTCTACCACTTTGAAATAATAGGATTTGTTCATGAAGGCTGCATTTTCATACTTGACTCGTCAGATCGCTTGTTTTATGATTACAAAAAAAAAAATTGAAAAACTTTTTTTCATCAAAATTTGATTCTACGTTTGGATTGATTGGTTATTATTACTTTTTTTTATTTATAATCATTATACTTTCTTGAGACTAGTTAATTATTGTTTAAATAAATAAAATTGTATCCATTTTCGTCAAAAACATTTTTTATTCTTTTATAAGTCCATTTCGGCCATGCTCAAGGACAATCTATCAGAAACAGCTTTTATTACACATATAATCCTTAACAATTCCAAACAAATGACAATATTATTAATATATTATCACACCTTAATTCAATTTTAGAACCAAATCATTTAAAATACAACTTTATGCAGGCTATTCTGCCCAGGTCATTTATATCAGTCCACAAATTACCATATGAGACATTAAAACATTAGGGAATCATATAATTTTATTAATAATCAATTCTTAGATTATGTCTAATTACCTAATTAGTTAACTGTTCAACATTTTATCACTGTCAACCTTCTTTGTTAAAATTTATAACAATATTTGTGTATTACACTCAAGTCAAGAATTTTATTTATTTATTTTAACTGTATTTTGGTTAAATTTCCTCTTTATTTATTTATTTAAATTCACATCAATGTTAAATATAATTAATCGACATTAATTTTATCCTATATTTTTTTATAAATTAATTTACTTAAAATCTCTGCATAGTGCTGGTACAGATTTCTTGTGTCTGTTTATACTTTGAAAATACTTTGATTTCACATAAAGAAAAATACATGAGCCTATTCACATATCAGAAAACATTAATTACACAGTGAATTTTAGTGTAATTAATGTTTTCTGATATGTGAATAGGCTCATGTATTTTTCTTTATGTGAAATCAAAGTATTTTCAAAGTATGCTAGTTTGTGGTTGCATACTGCACTAGTGATTTTTTATTTGATTTTTCTCCTCGTTTTTAAATCATTATTGTGTTGTTAAATTCTATCACCCAACAATTGCTTTGTTTCAGCTATTATATAGTATTAATTCAGTGTTTCAATATCACTACATTAATTTTTTATTTTATTTTTGGATCTGTAACTTAATGAGTTTTCATCTACATCGTAATCCTTAAATGATTTCTTAATGTCATCAAATAGTCCCTTGAAATAATTGAAGACATCAATTTATTATTATTTACGATTTCGTTTTCTGTTTTATCTTTTTGTTTTTTTACAGTTAATTTACCAAATCTTGTAAATTATTTTTTTGGGTAAAACTGACTTTTTTCTACCAGGCTCTTGCACTATTAGGTCTTGCTTATGTAACATTGAAAATCTTGCTATAAGTATGTAAATCAATCTTTGAAAAAGTTAACTTACATTGAGTTACATTGTTAAATTAAGAAAATGTTAATTATTTCGTTTATTCAAAGAAAGTAGCAATTATTATTATTATTAAATGGGCATCGGACCATGGAGGTCTAAGTCCTCGCACAATGTATTAGGAAATATATTACGCGTTTCTTGGCGTGTTTTTCTCACAAAGTGGGTTCATCGCTTCCATGCCATACACATTTGTACAAATTCAGTGTCTGCAATCCAGAGTCTATCAAACTTCAGTAAAAGCGGACCTACGATAGACAAAATTCACAACTATATAGACATGCTAAAACATCTTAAAAAAAGTGTATCCTTTCTCTGGACTCCAAGGAACTCAGGAATACTTGGAAATGAGGCAGCGGCTAAAGAGGCTGTTTCAATGAACGTTCTACCACTCCAAATTTACGAGCCGAAAGACAAAGGCATTTTTAAGGAACAGAATCCGAAAAAGATGGGAGTCAATGCTGACGTACTGCTCACTAATAAACTAATAAATATTAAAAAAACCACACACAAAAGTGGACCAGTGCCATTAGGGGAAACAGAAGAGAAGGAGTGGTTGTTGCAAGAGTAAGAATAGGACATTCCAAATTAACACACCGCCACTTAATCACAAAAGAGGACCAACCTATATGCCAAACCTGTCAGTCCCCATTATCGATAAAGCATATAATTGAAGAATGCTCATCATTTCGTCAAGCCTTTGAAAATAATAAAATTCCTCGTACAAGAGAATTGGCCCTTAAGGACTCCATAGACACAATAATAAAATTTCTGAAACTTTTTACTAAAATATAATCCAACAATATCGACCAGTGTAAAAAGAAAATAGTCTACATTCTACTATCAAATGTCAAAGACAAGAAGATAAATAAAGTAAACAGGGTGTAATAACCTAGATGATGATCGCCTTGAATAAAAATCTAATCTAATCTAATCTTCAACGCTGCTCCCGCAGTTTTTATGATTAGTTAATGTAGTTACTTATTTATATTTTTTGTTTAGATCTACGATGTTTCACAAGCTATAATGATGAACACGGAAAGATAAATTTTAAGTAGCTGTAACTAGGGCAGAGTTAAGAGGAACCTGTAGCACTTTATTATAAATCCTGATCGGTTATAAATTATGATAATCCTTGGCCAGGAGAATGGATTTGGTGACCGGACCCTGCCCAATCAGGGAAGGATTAGATAGCTAATCCCTAATCGTGCCTTCCTTTCCTTCTCCCGGATATTGTTTGTCTCATCGTCAATATTGTGCGGCTCTACTTTATTTATATTGTCATGGTTACTTGAGACATTTTATAGTAATGAGGAATAGTTAATTCCTCTCAGACCGAAATAAGTTCATATTTATTATTTATTAGTTTGATATTTGTTGGCTACTGCTATGTACTGTCTTGAGATTTAATCGGGATGCCAGGATAATCGCTGAAGGCAATTATCCAAAAATAAGTTAATTAATTATTTATATATTGAGTCCTAAAAAACTATTATTATGATTGGATTCTTTTCCAAAGGCTATTTGTGTGTTTACCAGTTTACCAATTAAATACCTTTATATTTATAAAATGATGTATATATATTAACTATATAATATAATAAGGGGTGGTAAATTGGGTTATATAATTGTATTTTTTTAATTGTAGTATTTACAATTTATTACTATGATTAAAATGGTTGTAATGATTCATATAAATGGTTGCCATAAAATATCGGTTATTACATTATAACTTATTATTTACTTTATACTTATAGCTGCTGATGACGTGGGATGTAGTGCCGTAGGTGTCGTCTCGTTCATAGGGGATGTACAGGTCTCGTGGCCCTTCTTACGACTTCGTCTGGTCGAAGTGCATCTTGCTTCGCTCCGGCTTCTGCTGCTTTCTCAAACCTGGTTCTTACCCGTCTAACTGTTCCTTTTCCTGATCTCGTTGCCGTTATCGTTTTCTCCTACTTCCCTTTTGGGGCGTTACCTTATTTTTGAATCTAATTTTTCATTGGCCATCGGTGACCGAACGCTCCCGAGGTAGGCACCCCCTCCTCATGCCCGAGAGTGGGCGAGAAATTTTGACATGTCCAGGAAGGGCCTGCACCTGCTTAATTTGATTCCGGTCCCACGTCAAACCTGTCATTTTTGTTACAACACTTAAAGGTTAACCAATCTAATTTTCTCAGGGGACTCCTTATACCTTAATAATATAATACCTTAATAATACCCTGGATTGTCAAAAGGTCAATACAATGGTGGAGTAGTAGTGTTTATTGTTTTTTCCTGTGTACTGTCTCGGGATTTAGTAGAGATGGCAGGATAATCGCTGTAGGCAATTGTCCAAAAATAAGTTAATTAATTAATTTATATTGAGTCCTGCAAAACTATTATTATAATTGGATTCTTTTCCAAAGGCCTATTTTGTGTTTGCCAGTTGCCAATTAACTATCTTTCTTTTCATATTATATCGTTACCATTTATTGCGTAGGAGCGGTATTGGGTAATTATAAAAAGTGTTTATTTACATTGATGTGATTAAAAGAAATTATAAAATGATTGAAACGATCCAGATTAATGGTTACCAAATAATATGAATTACATTATTACTTGTTACCTAATATATATACATATATCGGAATGACTGGACTGCTGAGTTTGGTGATTCATGCCGGTGGGATGTAATAGCGCAGGTGTCGTCTTGTTCATAATGGCGTCCAGGTCTCATAGCCCTTCTTAGGACTTCGTCTGGTCAAAGTCCATCTTGCCTTCTCTTCGGTCTTCTTACTTCTGTGTTCTCTACTCTCCCTGCTTCCGTGTCCTCTTTACTTCTGCCCCCACTTGTTTCAATTTTTTTTTCTAACCTCCTATTTATTTATTTTCAATTAATTACAATTATATACATTTACTTAACCTAGAAAAAAAAATATATACACACATATTTACATTTTATCTTGTTTTGCCTGATGGCATTATAATATGAAGAAAAATATTGTCCGCTGAAGGCGGTTTGTACATGAGTGGCATGATAGCCGGGACTAACAGAGAATGGGGAGGGACCGTTCCGGCTGATGGTGTTGAGGTGTGGGTGCTTCAGCCTCCACTTGTTTTTTTTTAAAAAAAAGGGCGTTTTATTTCTCTATTGGCCACTCTAATTCATATTTGACCATTCTAATTATTAGCCACGCCCAAGAAGAATACGTTACAAGGGGCTAACGCTAATATGTTTAGTGCAGGTTTTGTTTACAAACTAAAATTAGCTGCCTACCTACAAAGCCAGCTGGTAATACTTTTTTTTAATAGATTTGTTCAGCAAGGACCTTTTCACATGTGCCCATTAACCACTTGCAGAGTGCCTATATTGACTGGTATCATACCCGGCACATGTATGACAAGACATATGGCAAAGACTTTAATAATATTTATAATTGTTAATACCTTGATACATATCAATATAATAATTACACCCTTCTTTTTTTTGATAGATATTACAATCTGCCACACAGTTGTGGGGAATAGGTAATAGCGATGAATGATCTCATACATACTAAAATAAAATAAAAATAATAATAAAAAAAAAAAACTCTTAAAATATATACAAACAAAAGAACAGACAAGATGAACATAATCAAACTATCTGTAAGAAAAATAAATACATAAAATAACATAATGATAAAATAATATATACAATATTTACACAATTGACCTGAGGATCTCTGAGGCCACTCTATCCCCCAGGTGTGAAGGGTAGAGCAGAGCTCAAGAGATCCCAGCGCATCCCTTTCGCCGCATCACTAGTAACGCCCGTCTACATATAAAACTTATAATATCTAATAGAAGACAATCTTATGTTCTATAATAATTGTTTATGTATATATTTTGTCCACGGCAAAATATTTAATATTTCTATTACCTCTATAGACATAACAACATCTCCAGAATAATAATATATGATGCTTTTTTGACAAAATTTAGCTCAAAACATATAGCCCAGTACATATATTGAATATTGATTTGATTTATGTTATATGTTATATAGTTTTAGGTTAGCCTGTTAAGTTGACAAATAGACGAGACATAAAGGAGTTAGTTCATGCGTGAAACGACACGCCGTTTAGTGGGACCGCTGCGGTGTGATGGATCGGAACAGTTCTCTTAGGGGCTGGGGCATTGTGAAACTAAATGCCTCCTTGCTCCTCATCCTTTAACAACTCAGCCTCTATATATCATCATTTTTATTGCTTTTATATATTATTAATTGTTTAATAAAAAAATATATATTAAATTTAAATCACGTCCTGTATTAGAATAATTTTAAAAGCAAAGTCTCTCGAACTGTAGAATTTTTTTATTTTATTTTATTTATTTATTGATATTTACAACTGTATAAAAAATACAACCAGTAAATTTGATCATAATGACCTAATGATATGATACAGGATGTAGAGAAACTACCCAGTAGTAGAATTCTAAAAACAGTTTACAATATAAGGTCACGAGGCCATCTTCTTTTCACACGCCTCGGAGGATTGTCAGGAATGGAAGAGGAAACAAGGTTAGAAACTAGTGGGTTTGGGTGGTTAGGGAGTTTATTATGGAAGGAATAATATCGGGTTCGGGCTAGATCGGTTACATAAGGAACATTTAGGTCTTTATGGGTGGTTTTATTAGTAACAAAATAAGGAGCATTGAGGATTTTACGAAGGATTTTGGATTGTAAAGATTGGATACGAGAGGAATTCAAAGGTTTAGTGGAGCCCCAAAGCTCAACTCCGTATGTCCAGATGGGCCTTATTATTGTCATGTAGATCAGTCTTTTGTAATGAGTTGGAAGTTTAGACCGTTTGTCTAGTAAGACCTGTAATAGTCGGAATCTGCGTGCAGTTTCCTGTCTTTTCAGGCTTGTGTGAGGATTCCAGGTTATTCGTTTGTCAAGATGTATTCCAGAATAACGAATCTGTTCTACAGGGGTAACAGGTAGAATTTAAATAAATTATTATAAAATAGTATAATTATCTACTATTTGAGTTTTTTTTGCACCCGGACCATATTTCATTCATTAATAATATATTGTTCTTTATTTTGTAATTTTACATACGTCTTTTGGCATGTACTGTAAATTTGCAATCCATGAGACTACCTCCGTAGGATTAGTATAAATTGGTGAGTGATCTTATGGGATTTTGTGGTATTGTGTCTGTCAGTAATCTTTTAGGGAGTCCAGCGAGTGATTCAAAAATATTTGGAGTTTTTTTTTTATTATGTCAGTCACATGTAGTATGTCCAGGATCATGTGTATTTTTTTTTATGTAAAAGGGACTTTGAGTGATGTACCGGATTAATTTTGATTGAAAGATCTGAATGGTGTGAAGGTAGGATTTTGGACAAGAAGCCCACCTCATGTTAAGTGGCCAACTCCAAGTGGCGTAAGTCCATTTCAGTCTAAGCAGTATGTTGTACATTTTCAGTTTGTTAGTAATATATGATTTATTTTTAGGATGTAGTAATTGACGAAGTATAGAAAGTCGGTGACCCAGTCTTTTTTCAAAATTGTCATACATGATTCCATTGTAAAGTGTTAATTGATGGCAGTCCAAACGTCTAATTGTAATTGTAAATGTAATCTTATCGATATTTGAATTTGAATTTTGTCATCACTTATCAACCTAATTTTTTATACCATATATAATGGCATATTATAGTCATCAGGACTTTTTTTTTTTTTTTTCGTACCCTCCTGTAATGATTTTAGTGGGTATTTGGAGTACGTACATATAGGAGGTATGCTATATGTATAGCTGGGGTTAAGGGTCATCAGGACATTTGATAATAAAATATTTTATTATTGGGACAAATTACTTAAAACGAGAAGGGCATAGGACGTCAAATAAATAAGACAAATGCTTTAAAATTTTATACAAATTATTGGATTTTATCAATTTATATAGTCATTATTTCCAATATAAAATATTTTAATTAAATTAGGTATAATTTAAATCTAACAATAAATGTAAATGTTAATAAGATTGTATTATTTATACTGTAATAAGTTTTTCTCTTGAAAATAATTAAATTATAAAATGAAATACTCTTAGCCAAATATTAAATACGTAATATATCGATTTATTTATTAAGCATTATGATTTATCATTAAGCTTTACAAACAATACAAATAAACGTTCTCTACAATTACAACTCTTCAATTAATTTTCCTAAAATAAAGAATATTCAATTCTATTGTTTGTAAAGTAACCCCTGTGCTTACAATATTTAGTACTACAGTGAAGTGATCTAATAAATCACTTTTTAAAGTTTGTCTTAATGTTTTCTTTAAATTTTTAATAGTTGACCAAATATTTCTATAATTCACAAATCTAATTTTGCATTCCGATTCAATTTTAGAAACATATTTTTTTTTTGGAATACATTTTTTAATAAGAGATAATAATGAGATATAAATGAATATATTTATTAAATAATCTTGGGTAATTATTAGTTCCATTTAAGAATTCATAATGACTGATTACATCTATTACATGTTACACATGTATGTACAACATGAGATGTTGTAGATGACAGATGTACATTGCGAGTAGCTGGATCCTATTAGTGTGTGACATCGTAAGTGCACTCCCCCAAGTCCTGGGGCAGTTGCACAATGCTCTCTGTGTATGCACTAGTGTGAACTGTCACACCCGTTTTTCCTCCCTCTGTGTACTTAAACAGGGTTTCTTTCTAGTCGGTAAATTCAGGAATATGTCAGAGATTTCGAGTGGTGGAGAATAAGTCAGAAATTCTATATTTTGTGAATGTCGTCTTCACATCTAAACTTCAATATCTTGCTTCAATCTTGATAAACTGTAAAATAGCTGATTTCAGGAGTTAGAAGAATGAATGCTCTGCAATCTTCTTTATGTTTGCGGCTTTAGCGCACTTGTGACGGGGCGAGAGGGATGCGCTGGGATCGCAAAGAGCCCTGTTACCTTCGGGTTAGAGTGAGCTGGGCTACTAAAATATTTTTTTTTTCTTCATGTACATAGTTTGATTATGTTCATTTAATTTATCTTTATGTTTATATAAATTTAGAGAGTTTTATTTTTTATTTATTTTTATTCTTTTTTTTATTTTAGTATGAATGTGATTAGTTATCACTATTACCTATTCTCCAACAACGCTTTGGCATATTGTTAAATGAATAAATAATGTTTTAAATTGAAATAAGCCTGTTGAACATATTCGATACTTAGGACTCCATCTTGACAAGAGACTTACTTGGAAACCACATACAAGACTGAAACGACAAGAAACTGCTTGTAGATTCCGATTGCTACAATACCTACTTGACCAACGCTCTAAACTTCCCTTTCACTACAAAAAAATTATTATACACTACGATAATCAGACCACTTTGGACATATGGAATTGAGCTCTGGGTCTCTACCAAACCATCAAATTCCTTCCGCATCCAATCCTTACAATCCAAAATCCTACGTAAAATCCTTGATGCTCCTTATTAAGTTACAAATAAACTCATCCACAAAGACCTTAATATCGCATTCGTTGCAGATTTGGCCCAAAACAGATATACGTTTTTTCATTCCAAACTCCTTACCCAACCTAACCCATTAATTCTTAATCTCTAAGGCGTCTGAAAAGAAAATGGCCACGGGACCTTTTCGTGTTTTTCTTGTTTTTGAAAAGAAAAGTGCCACCAATGGGTGGTTTCTTCCCAAGATTTTCAAATGTAAATGAAACATACAACATATTTACTTATTGTATTTATTATATGTACAGATGTAAACCATATTAAATAAATAAAAAAAAATTATCATCTTTACGGTTTAGTACTGAATTAACATTCAGCTATTTTGAAGGGTTTTACCACATCAAACCGTTCCAATCACAATCAGATGGTAGCTATAGCCAGATTAAGAATAGGTCATACGAATTTAACTCATGCATACCTGATCAATAAACAACCACCGCCAAAATGTCAATACTACACTACTACACTTACAGTCACATATTTGAAGGATGCCATTTCTATTCCATGAAGTTCAGTAGATTAGGAATGGAGCCGGGAGTATCGGATACCCTAAATGATGACCTGAAAAAAATTGAACAAGTTTTAATTTTCTTAAAAAGCAATAACCTTTTGAAAAAAATTGTAACCCAAAAGTTAGTTATCGTAATATTAATAATAATAAAGGTCTAACGAACCCGAAGGTTCGATGGCGATACCACCAAACGCTCTCTGCATATATCCTTCCAGAGATACACCCCCAATTCCTCTAAATTAGTTTTAACGCTATCCTCCCATCTATGTTTTGGTCTACCGCTCGGACGTTTACCAGTTGGTTCAGTGTTTATTAACATTTTAGGGATTCATAAGCCCTACAACTTAACAGGCCCATCTTATACGCCGCAATGCTGTAATTTGAATAATATTCATGTGTAAATCCCTTTGTAGTGTTGGGGTGTAGGTCCCTTAATTCAGCAGTGTGTAATCTTCTAAATTCTCTCGTTAATTCATCCTTTTTCGGTCCGAATATTTTGCGTAATACTTTATTTTCGTAAACCTTAAAACGCTGTTCATCCCTTAGTGTAAGAGATTAAAGTTAGTTATACATACTAAATAATTCTAAAATAAGTAATTATTTAAAGAGTTTTAAATCTTGAAATTAAATTATAAGATGAGAAATCTGGGCGTTGATGCCCTGTGGGTTTTACGCCCTAAAGCCCCAATGACCAGCAACAAGTATCATCCTTACACTATAGCTCATTAAAAATAGCATAACATTTGGCAGCAGTAAGTAATCTAATTTCTGCTAAGAATTTTTTATATATAAATGCTTGAAAAACACTATGGTATGAAGTTGACCACTTCCTTGGGTTACTTAGAGTATGGATGAGTATATATGGAGGAAATATATTCACAAATGTATAATCTTCCTTGGTTGGAGAAAAGATGTATTTTGGAAAATATTGAACGCCATCATACCACGAATTTATACCAGCTTTGCCGGTATTAAATGCTATTGGAGGATGAGTGAGGAATATTAATTACTAGAGAAATTTTTTTTTTTATTAATATACTATTAAATTAGTGACATTTCATGTATGTATATACTTTTAACTCTTTAATAAGTATCTTAATATTGTACTATATATAAAAAGTATATACAGTGTGACCTAAATTTATTTTGAAGACAAAGCGAGAAAGGTTGGATTTAAAAATAGCTGAGAGTGATTTAGATTTTAGAAGAGACGGTGGGAGGGGGATGGGGAGTTTAGCCCTGAGTGCTCTCCCCTGTACGGGCCCGCGGTACCGCTACCTGTACCTGGGATCTTAAATTTGCGTGCTCGGGCCTTCCACCTCACCGCTTTACCTTTATCTCCGCTTGGGATTCCAATTTCCAACCATTACCTTTACCTCTTCTATTGTTTTATTCATTTTATCTTGTTCTCTACACAGATTTTTATCGATTTTCTATCTCTTTGACCAGTGGGTTTCCAGTTTTAATCATATATTTAAAGTTGAATAAAACGTGTAAAAAAAAATTGTAACAATTTAGTCCGGGTGTTGGTCACATATTTTTTCATTTATTTAATGATATTTAAACATATTTAGTAAATATTATTTAAGATCATAATGGGGTGTTACAGGCAGACATTAGAAGATCTTGAGGCCTTCTTTTTTGCTGGCGCCTGGGATGATTGTTAAAAATGGAAGAGTAAGCAAGGTTAGAAACTAGTTGGTTTGGGTGGTTAGAAAGTTTATAATAGAAGGATTGATATCTGTTCAGGCTAGATCGGTTACATAAGGAACATTAAGCTCTTTATGAATGATTTTATTTGTGACAATTTAAGGAGCATTCAGGATTTTGGATTGAAAGGATTGGATACGAGAGAAATTCCAAGGTTTAGCTAAGCTCCAAAGTTCAACTCCGTATGTCCAAATTGTTCTTACTACAGTCATGTAGATCAATCAATCATTTTGTAGCCCAGATGAAGACCTAAAACGTCAGCACGAATAAATAGTTTTTTTTTTATTTGCTGGCCGTACTCTCCCGCCCCTCCCCCCCAGACCATCTCCGTATAATAATCTACGGTCGACTACCAACAATTCATCATGGGTAAATTTTATGTTACTGTTTACAATTGACAATGATATGAATTTTAATAAGAATTTTATACCAAATTACATTTTGATATAAATTAATTGCCTGACCTGTTTGTAAGAAAGGTTAAAAATAGGATAATGGAAGGTGTGTTGATAAGAATTGATAGTGTTAAGTTGATCTGTAATTAAAAGTTTTAAAAATTTATGAAATTGTAACAAAAAAGGTAATTAGACATAAGCTATAATATAAGCTTATAAATAAATTAATAGGATTCCCTATTAATGTATAGTTTCATAAGGTAATTTACTTGATTTTAATGTTTTTATACAATCGGCAAATTAATATTTAAGGTTTGTTTTATTAATAATAATTTTTTTAAAAAATGAATGTTTGATTAAACCTAATAATTGTTAGATTGACCATGAGGATTGCCTCATTGGCCGAAACTTTGCATTGTTAAAGAAATAATACTGTTCAGTCTTATCCTGGATAATAATTAATTAATTTAAACAATATATGCATACATTCAAATACAGACGATAAATATATAATTGTATATTTTCAAAAAATATTATATGCTATATAAAATAATTGCTATAAATATATATGAAGAAGTAATTAATACTCAAACTATATACAAAAAATAAATTTATGAAATATTTAGTTTAATCAGGTAAGAGGGTTATCAAATAAATTGCTCAGATATATGATTGGCCATGAAACATATACAATATGTGCAACCGTACATTACTAACTAGCATCTGTATTCCCTGGCCGAGGCAGTACCTTCTAAAACATATTTGGCTTGGCGCCCTTTTTATGGATAAAACATTACATAAGGCACTCTCTCATAAAAATCTGCCTTCTGTCAATAAACAGAATTATGCAAAAGGAATTTTCGAGTTTTTCTCACCTTTCTACTTTCTCGTACACGAATAACGCATAACTCAGCAGATAAAATACTGTATCCTCTGAAAATTTATTTGATTATGATGATTTAGATATGGATATTATCTCAGTTATATATTATGTATAGTCTTAGGCGTTTGTTACTCGCAAAAATTATCAAAGAAATCGTACCGGTACGATTATCGGTCATGTATTGCAAATATACGCTTAACTTTAGTTTTTCAATGTTCCGAGTAGAAGTCATAAAAGGTAGCTCAAAATAGAACAAAAAAATTATTATACAAGTTTGTCGGGGGGTGCGGTCAGCAAAGAACAACATAAATAAACAAAACCATATTTATTTATTTTATGCCGACGTTTCGACCTGAGTTTCAGGTCTTCATCAGGGCTATAGTCTATATACTATAGACTATAAATAAATATGGTTTTGTTTATTTATGTTGTTCTTTGCTGGCCGCACCCCCTGACAAACTTCTCCAAGCATTATTCTACGGTCAACTATCTACACCTTATTGTACAACAACGTTTTGTCCTACATGGCTTCATCAGCCTTTTCTTTAGTAGATGGACGCGAACCTTAAGTTTTGCAAAGTGACTCAAGTCTGTTGATTTAGTAAAGAACTTGCAGTCACGTCGTAGACATATACTCACCCTAAATATGCAAATGCAATTCTATTTTCATACCGCTTTAAGTTTTTGATTAAACTCAGTATTTCATGGTAGACCTAAATAATCATGATGCTTAAATTTAGATGATTTTATTTGTGACAGAGTAAGGAGCATTGAGGATTTTACGAAGGATTTTGGATTGAAAGGATTGGATACGAGAGGAATTCGAAGGTTTAGTGGAGCCCCAAAGTTCAACTACGTATGTCCCAACATACTACAGTTATTAGTAGAAGAGCCAGGAAGAAAAAAGGCAATTATCTCACCCCAATTTTTGATTACTTTAATGAAAACTATGTATAGTTACTAGTCAAAATTGATGAGTCTGCCAAGTATAGGCAGGGGGAATAAAAAAATGGCGGCTGTTTCAAAATCTTAAAAAAAACATTAATTTTTCATTCGGAGCTCTATATCTTAAAAACTACCAACAATAGAAAATCTAGGAGAACATTATTTAAAGAAGAGTAAATTTGTTGAAATAGAGACATAGCTTTTTAAAAAGCAAAATTTCTTAAAAATATTCTGAAAGATTAGTAGTTAGCTAATTTATTTAGAGAGATCTATATCTCAGGAACTATGTGACGTACAGATGTCTATTAGCAATAAAATTAAAGCTAGTTTAATGCACTATAAAATAGTTTATAACCTTTACCTTCGGAGGAATTGTAGTTTTCATGATATTTGCTAAAATAAATTGATTTATAGCTGTTCGGACAATAAGTTTGATTTATGAAAAACTTCATTTCAGAAACCATTGGACGTACAGATGTCTTCTAGCGCTGAAATTAAAGCTAGTTAAATTTACTACAAAATAGTTAATTATGTTTATCTTTGTAGAAGTAGTAGTTTTTATGATATTAGACAAAATTTACTCACAAAATATTAATTTCCAGTTGTTTT
>NW_027112578.1:1236255-1242112 GCF_000696795.3 Halyomorpha halys
AGTTTTTATGATATTAGACAAAATTTACTCACAAAATATTAATTTCCAGTTGTTTTTATAAAATGTTGGATTTTTAAAAAATATATCTCTAGATCCATAAGACGCACATATGTCTTCCAACACTCAAAATAAAGGAAATTTAACTTTCTATAAAGTAGTTTATGACACTTATCTTTGTAGGGGTAGCAGTTTTTTTGATATTCACATATAAACATAAATTTTCATTTTATTTTAACAAATGTCATGTAAACTTTTACACCTACGAAGATAAATATTATAAAATACTTTGTAGCTCATTAAACTAGCTTTTATTTCAGTGCTAATAGACATCGGTACGTCAAATAGTTTTTGAGATATAAATTTTTCAAAATAAATTCACTAACTACCGATCCTTCAGTACGTCCCATACAACATTTTTATGAAATGTTGCTTATTAAAAAGCTATATCTCGAAAACTATTTAATGTAAATAACTCTATTAGAGGTCATAGTTTAGGAAATTTGCTGTTCTTTAAATAACGTTCTCTTAGGTTTTCTTGTGTTGTCCCTACTTTTTTAAGATATAGAGCTCCGAATGAAAAATTAGTTTTTTTTATCGCTTTGAAACTCCCGTCAGTTTTTATTCCCCCTACCTATACTTGGCAGACTCATCAATTTTTACTATTAATTATACATAGTTTTCATTAAAATTGGGGTGAGATAACTGCCTTTTCTCTCCTCTTAGGCTCTTGTACTATATATAGATCAGTCTTTTGTAATGGATTGGAAGTTTAGAGTTTGTTTGTTAGTAAGTTCTGTAATGGTCGAAATCGATGTGCAGTTCCTGTCTTTTCAGTCTTGTGGGAGGATTCCATGTCAGTCCAAGGTAGTGGATCAGTTCGACAGTGGTAAGAGCAACATCATTATAGGATAACCGTAGGGCAGTTAGTAGGTTTACGAAAAATGGCAAATGTGATTTGATGGGATTTAATTCTCCAAATACGGCACCATTCTTCGAGGGTTAATATGAGATTGGAGAGTTTTGGATGCATTAATAGAATTATTATTAACTGCGAGTGCACATGTCTCATCGGCATACAGGGCGAGCATAGTGTTAGATGATGAAATAAATAACCAGTTTTCATTTTTAGCAATAATAAGCAAAAGATAAATTCAAAACATGAATGAATTTATATTTTTGACATTTCTACAATTTGTTGCTTGTTGTTTGATTCCAGTTTTTTTTTTTTTTTTTTTTTTTGTTTTACCAATGTATACTTTCTCACAATTTTTACAATCTATCTTTTAAATTGCGTTTAATTTTTCCATTTTATTAATTTTAGCGTTCATGTTGGACAGTTTACTTTGTAACTTATTTTTATTGTATAGACCGGTTCTGATATTTATATGATCATATTCTGTCAGTGTTCTTTTTATTTTATTAGGCCTGATATAGAATTTTTAATTGTCATTACTCATTGTTTAATCTTGTCTTTTTCACTATTATCGCCCACTGTAACTTTTTTGTAAAATTCTGTAATCTTTTTTAACTTTTTTTTTATCTTCTCTGTTATCTGTTTTATATAAAAAAAACCAAAAAAAAAGAAAAAAAAACCTTTTATTGATACTAGTGATTTACAATGGATGAATATAAATAACAATAAAATTTTATTATTCAGTGGCTCATTGTTGTTATGGAAATAATTAAATTTTACTCTGGCTTAGTCTTGGAGGAAAGATATAATGCAAGGGGCAAGCTGGCGAAAAAGTGAGAAAAAAAAATAGAAAAGAAAGTGGACCTTAAGTGCCTTTTGAAGGACTTGGACTTCTAGACGAGTAGTAGATAAGTACGAGACAATCACTGGCCCCTTCTGTTTCAGTTTGGAATACAATGATGAACGTAGCTATTAGCCTGACCTTTCTTTCGTGGGCGTGGTATTTTTGGCTTCACTTGTTCTTTGAAAGGGTTATGTTAAGTCCAACCGCTGCGTGTGAAATATCTAGTAAAATGAAGTATTGTCATCAATAATAAAAAAATTAACTGTTTTTAAATCTCAAGCATAATTTCATCTCAAAGTAGGATAAAAGTTGTTAATGAAAATTATGCACGCATCTGATTTTTTTTTTCAACTCTGTGTTACGATTGCGTTATTAAGATAAAAACACTGGCGATATCTGCGTAGACAAAGGGGATTATGGGGAGAAAAAAAAAACACGAGCGATATGTTTAGACGAGTGAGTTTTGGTTTTGTGAAGTGTTAATAGTTTAAAGCCCCTCTGTCTTCGTTTGAACCGGAATATCACCATATGAGAAATGTCTTATATGTTTTGTTTTTCAAAATTATGGTGTTTTACTGCAATAGACGATCATTAACAATAGAAGTGGAGGACTACGTGGGGTTTGAACAAAATTTTATTTTGTTTTTATTTTATATTCACTTTGATACTCTTTTGGATAATAATGTAAATATAGTTATTAAGATTAAGGTTAAGTCAACCTATAAGTGCTAATCGTTTTATTAATTGATAAGAATTCTTTTTCATTCTCAGTATATATATTTTTTTCTTATGATTAAACATTTGTACATATAGTTCTGCTGTTCTTTCTCCGCTTTCAACTTGTTAATTTACTTATATTTTTTTTTTGTGTTGTTCACGGAATTAGGTTACACCCCTAAGTTTTCTGTTATCTACATGTAAAGGTATTCGCCAGTGGTTACAATTCGATAATTGTTTATATAGGGGTATATTTTATTTATATTGTGGGCATAATGCTTTGGGGCTTTCGTTATTTCCAGGGGAAAAAATAACGTGGCGCCTAAGGAGTAATTCTTTATTGTTTTATCTTTTTTTTTCCTTTCGCGATTATATATTTTTTTTACTTTAACTCACCCCCTTCTCCGCTGAGCGTGGGCAACGATAAACGTATAACTAAAGATAAATCAAAATTTGCGGTTATATCTGTTATGTCCTTAATGCATTATTTAAAGAAAATTTATCTGAATTTATTAAGAAGATCCCATTTTATATATAAGTATATAAGTAGATAGACTTTCCTTCCCTAATGTATCATTCTACATTTCCATACATGGCATTCCTCTTCAAGCTTCAAGCTTCTGGATGTGGAAGGAGACTGGTATAAGAATACTCGAAAGAGCACTTAGTGGAGTTACAAATGTTGTGTGACAAGTCCAGCACAACTAGTCCATCTCTCTTTTAATAGCAGTCTGTAGATTGAGTTACAGTCGGTGATTCCATTATGTTCTACGCCTCCTAGTCTACTATCCCACTAAACTCCCATACTCCCATATATATCTATATATCTATCCCTTTCAAATGTTTTAAATTATAGCAACTGAATAAGGAAAAAAATACTAAATATTTATTTAATGTGGAATCTTTACATTGTTGTGATAAATTACATTACAGAAGTTTGACTGTGATAAAAAGTTTTAATTTTAAATTTAATGTGAAGAATTGACAAACTAGGTAATTATACATAACCTAGGAATCGACTATTGCAACAATTACTAGACAAACAGTCTAAATGCCAATCCATTACAAATGACTGATCTACACGACTATTATAAGCCCTATTTGGACATACGGAGTTGAGCTTTGGGCTCCACTAAACCATCAAATTCCCCCAGAATCCTATCCTTACAGTCCGAAATCCTTCGTAAAATCCTTAATGCTCCTTACTTTGTCACAAATCAAGTCATCCATCAGGACCTCAATGTTCCAGTTGCCATGTTGCCGATTTGGCCTGAACCAGATACCGTTCCTTCCATAATAAACTTCTCAACCACCCAAATCCACTTGTTTCTAACCTGGCTTCTCCTTCATTACCTAATAATCCTCCTAGGCGTCTGAAAAGGAGATGGCCTCGAGATTTTCTCCTCTAGAAATGTTATTGGAGTTCTATCAGTGGGTAGATTCTCCCCATGTTTTTATCATGTCACTATGTCACCTACAGCAAATTTACTTGTTGTATATATGTGTATACAGTTGTAAATAACAATAAATAAATTATTAAAAAAAAATCTAAGAATCGTTTATTACTAAAATTATATGAATCACTAATGTTTTAATGCCTCATAGCGCAATTTGTGGACTGAAATTGATGACCTGGGCAGAATAGCCTGCATAAAGTTGTTTCTTTTAAAATGATTTGATTCTAAAATTGTATTAAGGTATGGTAATTTATTAATAATATTGTTATTTGTTTAAAATTGTTGAAGATCTTAGGTATAATAAAATCTGTTTGCGATAGATTGTCCTTGAGGATGACCGGATAGGCCGAAACGTCGGACTAACAAAGAAATAAAAACATTTTTTGTGACTAAAATTGGATAAAATTTATTTATTTAAACAATAAATTATTTAAGTTAAACCCTTCTAATTTATCGGGGGAAAATTATGATCCTTTCCACAACGTAACATGTCCATTTGAAGAAGAAATATTTTGACCTGTAATTTTATTTATATTTTTAGTTATTAAATATGTTGATTTTTGATATTTTTGCTAAATAAATCACCACTAAAGGACTAATAAGTGGGCTGTGAAACCAAAAAGTAAAATACAAAAAGAAAAACACAATTGAGAATTTATAAATCATAATGAAGTAAATTATAAGTCTTAATAGAAAAATAATTGAACTTCTAAAAGAATAGATTTGAAATAAATAAATAAAAAGAATTAGTACTTAAATGCATAGATAGATGATGAATTAAAGCGTTTTTAAAAATTATAATTATATAATAATGTATAATATGTCTATATTATTATAAACTGTCCTACCCCAAGAACCCATGATAAGGTGCTACCTTACCTAATACATGAGTCACTGGAGCAGCTTTAAAAACAATTACTTCTATCTAATTAAATACTAAAATAATATTAATTCCATTATCAGTAAATTCAGAAACCCAATCATACAAGTTTTAATTAATATAGATATAGGATTAATTTTTAAAAACTTGTAGCCGATCGAGCCCGAACTTGATGCTTCCATTATTAACTCCCTAACTACCCAAACCTCTTCCTAATTCTAATTTTAAAAAAATTATTAGAGTTCTACCAATGGGGTAATTACATCAAATTTAAATGTATTCAAATCTAAATGTATTTTTATGCAAATACAGTTGTAAATATCAATAGATAAATAATAATAAAAAAAAAATTAAAATTTTTAATCTGTGTACTGACTAAAGAAAAACGTGTTCTTATGAGATGTAATTTAGACATAAAAAAACAACACTGATTTAGCGATTCATACTTTTTAGCTGCTTTTAAATTATTACGTATTTTTCTTTTAAAAGAATTATGATCATTTTTTTCAAAAAGAACCGTAGAATAAGATTTCATGGAAGCAGAAAGTAAAAATTTTCCTAGAATCGATCCTTTAATGTTAGCAAAAATCTTTTGCAACAAATCCGGTTTTCTACTACACTTTTGTTTTTTAAATTTATTTATTGATACAGTTTTGTATATGTTTATAGTTTGGAATGAAAAGACGCATATCTGTTTTGGGCCAAATCCGCAACGAATGGGATGTTAAGGTCTTTGTGAATGAGTTTATTTGTAAAGTAATAAGGAGCATCAAGGATTTTACGTAGGATTTTGGATTGTAAGGATTGAATACGAGAGGAATTCGATGGTTTAGTGGAGCCCCAAAGCTCAACTCCGTATGTCCAGATAGGCCTTATTATTGTCATGTACATCAGTCTTTTGTAATGAGTTGAAAGTTCATATCGTTAGTCTAGTAAGTGGTGTAATAGTCTGCGTGCAGTTTCCTGTCGTTTCAGTCTTGTGTGAGGATTCCAGGTTAGTCGTTTGTCAAGGTGTAGTCCAAGATAACGAATCTGTTCTACAGGGG
>NW_027112578.1:1242162-1250503 GCF_000696795.3 Halyomorpha halys
ATTAAAGTATACTGTAGGGCAGTCGGCAGGTTTACGACGAAGAGTAAATGTGATTTGATGGGATTTGTTGGGATTTATTTTTATCCTCCAATTTCGACACCATTCTTCGAGGGTTGTGTTATGGGACTGGAGAGTTTGGGATGCAATCAAAGGGTTAATACAGAGTTTTGAAGCATTGAAACTTCAGTGTAGGTATATTCGATATAATTCTTCATTGGTTTTCCACTGAAAGCAAGATCAGATCCATTTTATGGCACGTGTTTTTGGCTTTACTCTTTCTGCCAGCATAGTCCCTTTATACTGCTTATAAGTTATCTTACCGTCACACACGAACAAATATTCTTTAAATAAAGTTCTGTCATGGAGGTATTGATAATAGTTTTGTAACCATTCTTGGAAGAATTCTTAAACAATTTTAAATAAAAATATGAAAATTGTAAAAAAAAATTAGATACAACATTTGAACATGGAGCTCACTCCCAAACATGATACAGCTTTAAAAAAGAAAATAATAATTAATTACTTTCAATTTTGAATTAAATTGTTTAAAAATTACTTTATAAATCCTGTAGATTTATGAAACTTGATATAGAAAATGAAACATAATTATAAACTTCTTCTGAAACTATTCATACAATTTCCATCCCTTGAGGTTGCATTCATTTTAATTTTCATATCTAAGAAAACATATTTATTGGTATATAATTTTTGAAATATTTCTTTATATAAGGACTGAATTTTACTATCAGAAAAAATAAATATTATAATTATATAACATCTCCTTAAATAATTATTTTATTATTATCATATTAATTAGATTAATAAGAAATTAGCTGATTGGTTTCCACCAGGAGGTTGATTCTAGTTTCTCCTGTCTCGGTTCAATTAATGTGATTGCATTGGTCTTCAATATTCATTTACTACTAATTGGTTAGTAGTAATTGTTTATTACTCCATTTTATTATTATTGGTGTTGCAACTGCACTGTAATAACATGAAGATGTCTAAAACCAAAACAAAAAAGTTCATCAAGATATGCGTATGAGTTCAGGTTATGTTAAATATTATACTATTTTGAAGTTATTTGTTCGTTTTTTTTTTTTTTTTTTTTTTTATATTAATTTAAGTGTTTCGACCACTCGGGCCATTTACACTTGATTTACAAATTAGATTACAATTGGCATGTTCATACAATAGAAATACAAATACAATTGAAATTACAAGATGAGAAATTTAGTTTATTTGTTTGTTAATTAAAACTTCGGTAAAATTCTTATTATAGTTCCGATATGTTCATTTTAACTGCACTAATGCAGCTCAAAATCTCTTGAACGCATTAATCTGTTCTGATAAGTATTTAAGTCCATACTAGAAGATTGTTGATTGACCTTGTGTATGAATGAATGGAATATGGTCCGAGTGCGGTCAAATAAAACTAAAATAGTAATAACTATTTTAATTGAGCCAACGTTTCGTCCCACGTTGCAGGGCTAAAAAAGATATAAACGCTTGACATAGTTAAAAAGGAAACAAAAATAGTGGAAAATAATAGGGGTATACAGTGAAACGTAAAAGTTAATAAGAAAAATTAAAGGGTTAAACAATGAATGAAAACGGTAATAGTAACAGAAAGATAAAGATAAAATAAGAGAAGAAGTATTAAAGAAGGTACAAATTAAGAGATGAATAGAGAAAAGAATAAAATCAAATGAAAATGAAGAGACAGAAAAATGTACTGAAATATCAGTAGTTAGTTAATTTATTTTGAGGAATCTATATCTCAGGAACTTTGTGACGTAGAGATGTCTATTAGCAATCAAATTAAAGCTAGTTTAATGTAGTAAAGTATAGTTTAATGTATACGAACAACTATAAATCAATATATTTTAACAACTATCATGAAAACTACTATTCCTCCGAAGGTAAAGGTCATAAACTACTTTATATCTCATTAAACTAGTTTAGATTTGAGTTCTTATAGATATCTGTTCGTCAGATAGCTTCTGAGATATAGAATTCTCAAAATAAGATATATCTCGAGAACTATATATAAATATTTTTATAAAATGTTTCTTTTTAAAAGGCTGTATCTCGGGAACTATTGGACGTAAATAGCTCTATTAGGGCTAATATTTCAGCAAATTTACTCTTCTTTAAATGACGTTCTCTTAGATTGTCTATTGTTGTTGGTACTTGTAAAGATATAGAGCTTCGAATAAAAAATTAATTATTTTTAACGTTTTGAAACATCCGCCATTTTTTATTCACCCTACCTATACTTGGCAGACTCATCAATTTTGATTAGTAAATAATTACTAGGTATAAACCTAGTTTTCAATTAGGTAATCGAAAATCGGTGTGAAATAACTCCCCTTTTTCCTGATTCAACAGTCTTAACAATGATTCAACGTTGCTATAGTGTTTAATGTCACTTACCTCCATATAGAATATATAGTAAGGGGAAGTACTTGCGATAGTGAAAGCGGTAGATTTTTAAGTAGTTAGTTTATTAATTTCACTTAATAAGTCTCATATGTAGGACTTTCAATTGACTGGATGACTAGTATTTTCAATATTGCTTCGAATAAATGGACAAGAGGAGAATATTAATTCTAGTAAACTGTTATATTTTTCTATATATAAATAGTATACCGTATAATTTCAAATTACGGAGAAGATGTTCAGGGTTGCGGCCAAATGAGAAAGCTGAACCAGTTTCGAATTGACCTCAACTGAAACAGCCCTGAAGAGCCTCTACAGAGTGGGGTGAAACGTCGGAAAATAAATATTTGTTTACTATTTTTGTTTCTCTTTAAACCGCAACCGTGACCATCTCCATAATTTTTATTTTTTATATTCCTGCAATACGTCAGCAAAAGAAAAATGTCAAAATTTGAGAAATAATACCAAAATTACTTTTCTGAGAACTGTTGAACTAGGAGTCAGTCAATTTGTCAATTGAAATGCTCATTTGGAGAATAAGTACAGGAATGTATTATCAAAGTGCAATAACATATTCCAAAATTAGACCATGAAGTAATATTAATTGAAACCTATAACTGTAACAAAACTGTAATAAATAATTCCGATATTCAAGTTATCATCTATTTTGAAAAGGATTATCAGGAAACTACTAATACAATGAGTATGCTACTGGCACAATTTTGATAAACCTGATTTTGAGGTGTTCCAGATTGGGGTTGAATTATCGATGCAGGGGCAGTTTGAGAGTGAGTGAGACCCACCCCACCCCTCTAGGCCCTGGGGTAACCCAGTGGTGCATGAAATCCCAAACTCGTTCTCAAAGTAAACTGCAGGCACAATAAAATACCGAGGGAGTACTCTGGATTTTTGTCAAAAAAATTAATTTTATATATTTTCGTAAGAATTGAAAAAGCTTGAAAATAATAAAAAATAAAAAAAAATAGTAAATATTTGTAGTTTATTTTAAAATTTCGTAACTATATATACATATCATTAGCTTAATATTTATAGATTTAGTTAGAAAAAAATTATATTTATCTTATAAATATTTAGTGATTTTCTTTCTTTACCTTTACAAGAAGTATCCTGAAGGACCCGGCAATATCGATTTGTAGAGTAAATAATTAAAAAATAATAAAATATTCGGAAAGGGGGAAAAAAATATCTATCTTTAAGGTCGAAAAATGTTTAACTTAATTTTATGTTTTAAAACAAAATCTTTTCTGGATTGAATATTTTATTAATGGGCGAGCTTTCTTGCTAAACAGGATTTTAAATCTACCTATTTATTTTTAAAAGGAATATCTTCAGATATAAAAGTTTTCTGAACAGGGCTCTGACTGCAAATTATTCTTCCATTCCTCCGCTTCCTCTTCAGTTGCTCCTTGCTTTCAGCCTCTTCATTCATTCATTCCATTTGGTGTTCTTTTCTCCTTTCTCTAGCTTACTTCACTGAATCCTAAAATTCACCGTGAAACAAATCACGATGATTTATGACTTAGGAACTTTTAAGAAATCATGGTATGAACTGATTCGCCTGCCGTGTAGGTTCCAGATATAGTTATATATCGCTCTTTTGATTGAATAGTGGCGCATCTGACAAAAAAAAATTGTTTTTATTTTATGTTCGACATATTTCATAGATTATCCTTATCCTACTAGCTTTGAAATAGTATATAGAACAGGTATGGCCATCTTTTCAGTATATAACATCTAATTTTTAAATCAAAAGGATGTCGCGAACGACTTACATACTCGTAGTCTAAGGGATAAGAATTGGTGTGAAATGCATACTATGTTTATACACTGTTTCAGGTGCATTCTAGTGAGGTATAGGTAGATAAGTAAAATATATTTCTAAATTGTTTATTATTTTTTAAATCACTTAATAAATTTTCGAGATATAGGATCGAGACGAAACTAAATTTTCAGACCGAAATTTTGATAGCAGTATTCCGTAGATGCGGTACCTAAAAAATCAATTTTCTGATACTTGTTTAAGAAAGTAATTTACTAATTTAAAATACAATTTAATTTTTTTATCCATTTAACTAGCTTTAATCTGAGTGCTAATAGACATATGTACGTCTTATAGTTCCTGAGATATAGATATTTTCAAAATAAATAAGCTAACTACTAATCTTTCAGAAGATTTTAAAGAAATTTTGCTTTTTAAAAAGCTATATCTCCAGAACTATTGGACGTAAATAGCTCTTTTATGGCTAATATTTCAATAAATGTACTCTTCTTTAAATAGCGTTCTCTTAGATTTTCTAGTGATGTTGGTAGTTTTTAAGATATAGAGCTCCGAATGAAAAATTAATGTTTCTTTAAGGTTTTGAAACAGCCGTCATTTTTTATTCCCCCTACCTATACTTGACAGACTCATCAGTTTTGACTAGTATAATTATACATAGTTTTCATTTAAGTAATCAAAAATTAGGGTGAGGTAACTGCCTTTTTTCCCCCGGCTCTTGTACTAACAGTAAAAGGAGTAAATCTGACCTTTATACTCCATATGTATATATGTATACATTAATATGTTTCAGATTAAAAGGGGTTCTGAAAAAAAAAAGTGTAGTCAATAAAATAGGGTGTGCCCCAACACACCACCAACACTATTTAATTATATAAACTCAGTCATACATTAGAATGAAGGAACTAGTGCAGATCAACAATATATTTATATTATATTATATTTATATAATATAATAAAATTAAAATTAAAATTTATAAGGGTTTGGAAAGTACCTCAAAATCTTTAGTTGGAGTCATAACTAATTTATAATACACAGCATGTTACCTGAACTGAGAGTGAAAGAATTTCCTCTTGCCAAGAAGAATATGCGCTTGGAAAACTAAAACTGCAAAATAATGCCGTCGGGGATTAGATTAGATTTTTATTCAGGGCGATCAACATCTAGGTTATTACACCCTTTTTACTTTATTTATCTTCTTGTCTTCGACATATGATAGTTGAATGTAGACAATTATTATAACACTGGTCAATATTGGTGGATTATATTTTAGTATAAAGTTGAGTTTCTTTCAGAAATTTTATTATTTTGTCTATGGATTCTGCTGAGTCTTTAAGGGCCAATTCTCTTGTACGAGGAATTTTATTATTTTCAAAGGCTTGACGAAATGATGAGCATTCTTTATCGATAATGGGGACTGACAGGTTTGGCATATAGGTTGGTCCTCTTTTGTGATTAAGTGGAGGTGTGTTAATTTGGAATGTCCTATTCTTACTCTTGCAACAACCACTTCTTCTCTTCTGTTTCCTCTTATGGCACTTGTACACTTTTGTGTGTTTTTTTTTAAACATTTCTTAGTTTATTTGTGAGTGGTACGTCAGACCACATTGAATCCCAACTTTTTCCGATTCTGTTCTTTAAAAATGCCTTTAGATCTTTCGAATCGTAAATTTGGAGTGGTGGTTCATTGTAGCAGCCTCTTCAACCGCTTTATCCGCTGCCTCATATCCAGGTATTCCTGAATGCCCTAGAGTCCAGAGAATGGATACACTTTTTTAAAGATATTTTAGCAAGTCTATATAGTTGTGAATTTTGTCTATCGTAGGTCCGCTTTGACTGAAGTTTGATAGACTCTGAAGTGCAGACATTGAATCTGTACAAATGAGAATATTTGAGTATTCACTTTCTATGGATAAATGATGTACTGTAGAAATCTGGGATTTCCTTTCCTTTCCCGTCAAAAGATCGCACCGCTTTTGTTTACAAACACATGTTTTTTTTTGTAAATAAATATCTCAGAGTTAAAATAAATCTATTTTACAAACTTATTAAGCTAATAAAAGTATAACATTTTTATTCAATGTAGTCGACTACATAAACTTCTATACTTTACTCAGAGTTGAATAAAATATATTTACAGTTAAAACTAATAGCTAATATTGTCATGACTACGATATTTATTTATTAATGGTCCATTCTTGAATAAGTGTCGTTTCCATGGCAATTTTATTTATTAGTTTCATCCGTAGCTAATTTTTATCTATCTCTCTTGATAACTTACTATTTAGGAGTTAACATTAATATAATTAATTAATATTAAGTGAAAAAAAGAGACTTTATATGTATATTCATAGCCTGATCGATTGTACTCGTGTGGTACCATGCCAATCGATTCAGTAACTATTATTATTATAGCTAATTATCCTGTTAATCTCCGCAACTTCATTTCTTGTTCTCTCTTTTTCTTTTTATCCTTTCAAAGAAAAGAAGAAAAAGTAAAATAAAGAGGTAAGAACTGCTATCAAGGGGTGTCCAAAAAAAGTACGGTCTGTTTTCTTTCATCTCCGCTCAAGTTTTTGCCAAATAAAAAAACTGGAAAATTTGGCGCCCGATGTATTTCTTGTTAATTAATTTACCCGGGTGCTAGCTAATTATTTTCAAATAAGATGGAGTTAGAAATGTGAAAAGAAAAGTATAAAAACATATAAAACTAATTCAGGACTGCTGGCAATTTTCTCGGTTACTTTTTTTGAGTGCTTAGTTCATTATAAGTGTACTTGGAGTACATAAAAAAAATGAAAGGAATGCGATGTCTTAATGCTTTCCTGAACATAGCAGCTAATCATTATTATTTTCTTCACCATTTAATATTTCTTGTATCCATCCTCTTTTTATTTTATCCATAGGTATATGTAAATTATATTCATAATTAAGGTAACTATGCTAACTCTGTATTCAAGCGCTCCTAGCGGAGTTGATGTGACCTATCATAAGAAGGTTATATTAAATATTTTTTACTGTTTTCAAATGATTAGAGTTTGTTTTATGATTATAACTTTGGACAGATACTTTCAATAACTTATAATAGTATACTGTTTTTTTATTTATCGGCCTTACATGGTTAATGTAAGAGGTACATTTTTTTTTTACAATTGATTATGGGGGAAGGGGTATAGCTTCATACAAAAGACACCTCTTACTATATACAACGTTATAAAAAAAATTAAGATAAAATAAATAGATATTAATAATTCTTTATAAAAGACAAACTTTTTTTTTTTTTAATTTATTTATTGATATTTACAACTGTACATAAATACATCAAGTGATTTTGATGAAATCATAATGGTATGGTACAAGCATGTAGAGAAACTACCCAGTGGTAGCACTCTAAAAACATTTTTACAATATAAGGTCTCGAGGCCATATTCTTTTCAGACGCCTCGGAGGATTGTCCAGAATAAAAGAGGAAGCAAGATTAGAAACTAATGGGTTCGAGTGGTTAGGAAGTTGGTAATGGAAGGATTGATATCTGGTTCGGGCTAGATCGGTTACAAATGGGACATTAAGGTCTTTGTGGATGATTTTATTTGTGACAAAGTAGGGAGCATTTAGGATTTTACGGAGGATTTTGGATTGTAAGGATTGGATAAAAAGATAAAAAGCAAAGTTAATAACAAAAATAATGACATTTATGAATTCAAAATAAATAATCTACTTCTAATGGGAAAAAAAGTTAATTTAAGAAAAAGATAAAGAGAAAAAAAATTCGAGTGATGATAACATTGTTACAATATTAAAATAACAATATAGAACTTATAACATGATGTCCTGCAGCAGCCTGGGCTTCAGTCTACGGGTTGTAATTGGGTTCCCAAGTTGTAGGTCACTGCTCCTTTAACTGTCGGTAACTGGAAGTGGAACTTCATGAATCGTTTTTTGATGTAATCCTCGTTGAATCCATTTGCAATTCCGAATTCAATTGGCTTTTTCTTACAAACCAAGGAGCATCCACTGCAATTCTTACATTATTTTGAAAAGATTGTTAAAAAAAACACTTAGTCATTGTTGTAACGGCTTTTTTAATTCTGAGTTTGACC
>NW_027112578.1:1250762-1251303 GCF_000696795.3 Halyomorpha halys
GAAACGTTGGCACATTAAAATAAGTTAATCGTACTTGTTTGTGTTTTTCATTGACCGCACCCCCAACCTCTTCTCATTCATCATCCACGGTCAACTATCTCTCATAATTATGAAAAGATTGTTAGTTTTAGTTTTCTATCAGATTCATTAAAATCGTGGATAGTGGCTTTAGAATAGTGTTTCTACGTTGATGAATTTTATTTAGTACTTCTGTTATAGCTCTGTAATCTTTGGTTTATAATAAACTATTGTTTTAGCAAACGTCTAACTACTTTTTTTCAGAATTACTTATATAAATAAAATTTAATTTCTCCCCCTTATTATGTATATTACCATTTGATATTTTCCTGATTTTAATATTTTCTTTAAAATCCTTCGTAAAATCCTTAATGCTCCTTACTTTGTCGCAAATTTAGTCATCCATCAGGGCCTCAATGTTCCATATCTTGCCGATTTGGCCAGATCCAGATACCGTTCCTTCCATAACAAACTTCTCAACCACCCAAATCCACTTGTTTCTAACCTGGCTTCTCCTTCATTA
>NW_027112578.1:1253958-1255877 GCF_000696795.3 Halyomorpha halys
AGTTGATATTTGACCTCAGAAGGGGTGACTGCTCTAGGATGTTAGGCTTTAAAAAATTAGTGGTCTAAATCCCTCAAAAACAAAAATTTTCAAAGTAATAGAAATTAAAAAAAAAAAAAAGTCCAAAATAAGGTGACAAAAATGTACAATGGTATTAACGGATAGCGCAAATATTGGAGTCTAGTATCGGCTGGAAGGAGGGAACTACTTTATTAAAAAAGCAGTGGCGCTCAACTGCATTGGATCCCTACCTACACAGCATATATGACCAGGTGCACAATTGCTTATCTAAACCTCATATATGTGAAAAATAAATAAAACTAAATAATTTCTAACAAAAATTTTATTTATACAATAGAGAATTTTTTTATTAAATTTACCAGAACCATCTACAACCTATTGACGATCATGTATGCAATAATAAGGCTTAAATGTACATGAGTTAGGGTTGATATGACCAATCCATATCCTGGTCACGGTAGCAACGTGGTAACGCGCCAGTCAACCAACCCGAAGGTTACGAGATCGAGTCCCCGCCCCTATCCGGGATTTTTTCAAGCATATAAATATGCAATACTCAACCTCTCCCCGAGCATTTGTAAAGCCCGTAAGCCAATGGGTGGCACTCACAAATATAGGCGTGGAAGTGACGAACCCAACCTATGAAAACCTCGTCATGAGACCCGTGATGTATTTGCTACATACATCGCGCGAGGCCTTAGACCTCCATGGTCTGTTGTGCCAATTATAATAATAATAATTAGTTCATAGTACAAGTGTAGAACTTATAGAAACTAGTGTGGTAATAATACTAATACTTATTTTTTTCATGATAGGAATGACTATTAGTGATATTACAGAAATTAAAAAATACTGAAGTACAAGTTACTATTGTACAAGTCTGTGTTATTGAATTAAGATAAATCTACAAGACTAATAGTATTAATTTGTACTTTATTATGAAACAGGGCCCTGGTCTCAACAACCCTTCATATGCTTCATCTGTGCCGTGACTTTCCTATAGTGTATATAAAAATTAAACAGTTATATAATTCTATGTATATAAGTTATTTTTTTAAGTTTATTTTTGATACTAAGTTGAATATAGGATATTAATATCTTAAGTAATCATTAATATATTTTTATCTTTTATTTGTAAAAGATAATGGTAAGGATTGTGAAGGTTTTCCTAATCCCGAGAAGTAATCTAAATTCTAATTTGTACTGGAACGAAAATCAATAGCGTTCCAACGTTCTTTTGAATAAAAGATCAGTTTTTGATTCCTTTGATGCCGAAAATCGTTTCTCGCCAATAGAAGTTTGACATTGTTTCCTCCTTTCCCAGAACTGTTCCAGGAGAATGGATTCAGATCTATTGTGTTTATCCCATTGTATCGATTCATCTCCAACTTTCCTTAAACCGTGGAATCTAACTCTTTTATGCTTATATAGTTTGAATCGATATGTAGTAAATGATTATCAACAATTCTGGATTATGGACAATTATACTCTGCATAAAATAAGAAACTGGACATTAGAAACGGCATCGCTTAAAATTTAATTTTTTTTCCGAACCCTCTAAAACAGAAATAAAAAGTGAATTAGTAAGTGCTTTACTGTGAAAAAGAAAAGTAATTCGTGTTGTGTCTTACCTTTTACTACCTTTGGTATTTTAAGGTTACCTGTTATGTTTAATATCATATATGAGCTATCCATTCTAAAAGGAGCTACCAGGTCATTCAAAAAGTCCTGTCGTTTTTTGGGGGAAATTATAAATAAATAAATATTTTCAAATAATCACCTTTATTCATCAAAATATCCACCGTTACAGTCGGTAACCTTCTCCCAACGAGATGGTAAAGCCCAAATTCCTTCCTTAAAAAACTGTTGATTTTTACTGCAAAAATAAGTGGTCAGTT
>NW_027112578.1:1256882-1257920 GCF_000696795.3 Halyomorpha halys
GTCCGGAGGTTAGGGGCCTCCTCGTGTTGTATCGCATATAAGATAAAAATAAAAAAACATTAATTAATAAAGACGATAGATAATGGTGAAATAATAAGAAAAACAGTCAGAAGTCGAAAAGAAGTGTGAGGGAGGGGGTGGGGGTGCATCAGAAGATAGGGTATTTGATATATAATAGGGTTTTTGGAACTTTAACTGCACTGCCACCTCGCAGGAAGGGGGGATGGAGTGATAGACGGAGGAAGCAGGGAGACTGTCGAAGAATTTAATGTGTCTCCGTGTGATGTGCTGTTGTACAGTTTCTAACTGTAGTTCGTTATGAATGTGTGTCATGTTACGTCTTTCCAGAGATGTCCCTCGACATATCTTCTGTAGTGTGGTGTTTTGGTATTTTTGTAGTGATTTCAGGGCTGTTGGATAGAGATAGTGTAGTAGTGGTGCGCCTTATAGGAGTGATGGTCGTAATATTACTTTGTAGATGAGTAATTTGAGTCTGAGTGACAGCCCTGGTGATTATTAAAATTTAAAACACCTACGAACCTGTAGTGTCCCTCCGTAAATAGACCGTACCGTAATCATAATAGCTAAGGAATGACTGACATTGTTTATGTCATAACCACAATTATACCATAATTAGAACAAATATTGCCTCTCTGTCCCGCTCCTAATATCCCATGATAACAGCTCGTCTTTTCTTATCTTGTAAGCATTTAAGTACAACAGCCCAAGAGGTAAAAGGCAGTTATTTTAGCCCAATTTTTTATTACTTAAATGAAAACAAGATACAATTAATTACTAGTCAAAATTGATGAGTATATATCAAGTATAGGTTGGGGAAATAAATGGCGGCTGTTTCAAAACGTTAAAAATAATTCTATATATGTATGTATAGTTGACCGTAAAAATTGATATATAGGGATATGGTCAGTGTTGCGGTCAAAGGAGAAATAAAAATAGTTTACAACTATTTATTTTCCAACGTTTCGCCCCACTTTGCAGGGCTTCATCAGGGCTAAAAAGATACAAAATGAAACTATG
>NW_027112578.1:1260566-1273771 GCF_000696795.3 Halyomorpha halys
TTCTTTTCATTATATCTTTGTATTTTTATTTCTATCATTTTATCTTAACATAGTTTCATTTTGTATCTTGTTAGCCCTGATGAAGCCCTGCAAAGTGGGGCGAAACGTTGGAAAATAAATAGTTGTAAACTATTTTTATTTCTCCTTTGACCGCAACCCTGACCATCTCCCTATATATATGTTAAAAATAATTAATTTTTTATTCGTAGCTCTATATCATTAAAACTACCAAGAACAATAGAAAATCTAAGAGAAGATCATTTAAAGTAGAGTAAATTTGCTAAAATGTAAGCCCTAATAGGGCTATTTGCGTTCAATAGTTCTGGAGATATAGCTTTTTAAAAAGCAACATTCCATAAATATGTTGTATGAAACGTACTTATAATAAATTAACTAACTAATAGTAAATTAAACTAGCTTTAATTTGAGTGCTAATAGATATTTGTTGATGGTTATTGAGATATAGATTTCTCAAAATAAATTAACTAACTACTGATCTTTCAGTACATAAATATATATAAATACTATATAACTATATAGTACTTATGTACATAAATACTTCAGGACGTAAATAGCTCTATTGGGGCTAATATTTCAACAAATTTACTCTTCTTTAAATTATGTTCTCTTAGATCATCTAGTGTTGCTGGTAGTTATTAAGATATACAGCTCGGAATGAAAAATTAAGGTATTGAAACAGCCACCATTTTTTATTCTCCCTACCTATACTTGGCCAACTCATCAGTTTTGACTAGTAATTATACATTGTTTTCATTGATATAAAAATCTTAGGACCAGTTATTTTTAGCAGAGATAATTGTTACCTAAAGCACTAGCAACCTCTTTGGATTATAGATAACCGAGAATGTTTAACTTACCTCTTAGAGAGTGTGTGCAGTGTATCTTTTTATTCTTTACCTATCTTCATTTTGTCTCTACCTATCTTTTGTCTATATACCTGTATCTACATTATTTCAATCATCATCATCAAGTTCACCTACCTGCATTCTATCTCTTTCATATCACCTATCTATTGTACATATTTATCTATGCAAGTATTTCGCCTTTTCTTCATTCATAGCATCCTGTTTCTAAAGCCCACATTGTAATAGCAATAGTAACTAACTTCTAATAATATTAATCAAAACCAGTTGTAATCATCACATAATCTACTATTATTATTTATTAATTTTTTTTTTATTCAGAGTTGTGTTGGTTAGTTTTATTTGTAGAAATCTATAAACAACTAGTATCTTTTTAGTTTTCATTTATTTTCTTATTATATTTTTCCTTTTATTGTTTTAATATATTTTTATCTTTCAAAGAAATTTTCATATGTTTTATTTTCTGTTTTATTAAACATTTTATCATTTTCTCGTATTTTTCAATCTTTTATATTTTCTTCTACTTTATATCTTCTATATTATTCATTTTTATATTAAATATTGTTTTACTTTATTATTTTATTTTTTATCATTCATATTATATTGCATGTTCACATTTTATTTTTTTTCTCTCTCTCTCTTTCACCCAATATTTTATATTACATTTCCTATTTCTATTTTTTATCTATCAACACAGTACTTAAGGCCCAAATTAGAAATCCGCAGAACCTAGCATATTCTGGACATAGTGTAAGGGCATCCTTAGGATAACCATGCAGTAGCCCAACAATCCCTAATAATTGATTTATCCCAATTGAGCTTGAGGGGACCTTTCTGGAAGGGTCTATTTGGTTTTAAATTATAATATGGGCTCTTATCATCTATCAAGTTGTTTTTCACCGCCAGGGTCTAGTTTATTATTATTAATATATTTTAAGAAAGTTAAGCTAGCGGTACCCCAGGCTATCGCGACATCTAGGAACCGATGCTGAAATAGCACAAGAGCGGGGAAGAAATAAAGGCAGTTATCTCACTCCAATTTTAGATTGCTTTAATGAAAACTATGTATAATTACTAGTCAAAATTGATGAGTCTGTCAAGTATAGGTAGGGGGAATAAAAAATGGCGGCTGTTTCAAAACCTTATAAAAACACTAATTTTTCATTCGAAGCTCTATATCTTAAAACTATTAATAACACTAGAAAATCTAAGAGAACATTATTTAAAGAAGAGTAAATTTGCTGAAATAATAGCCCTAAAAGAGCTATTTACGTCCAATATTTCTCGAGATATAGATTTTTAAAAAGCAAAATTTCTTTAGAATCTACTGAAAGATTAGTATTTAGTTAATTTATTTTGAGAAATCTATATCTCAGGAACTGTGACGCACAGATGTCTATTAGCATTCAAGTTAAAGCTAGTTTATTGGACTATAAAGGGGTTTATTACCTTTACTTTCGTAGGAATTATAGGTTTCATAATATTTGATAAAATAAATTCATTTATAGTTGTTCAGACAATAAGTTTGATTTTTGAAAAAATATATCTCTAGATCTATAAGACACACATATGTCTGCCAACACTCAAAATAAAGGAAATTTAACTTACTATAAAGTAGTTTCTGATACTTATCATCATAGGAGTAGTAGTTTTATGATATTCACATATGAATATAAATGTGGCAAATGAAAATTTGTCCGAACAACTATAAATCAATTTATTTTAGCACATTTCATGTACACTATTACTCCTACGAAGATAAACATCAAACTACTTTATAGCTCATTAAACTAGCTTTTTATTTATTTTAGTGCTAATAGACATCTGTAGGTCAAATGGTTTTTGAGATATTGATCTTTCAAAATAAATTCACTAACTACAGACCTTTCAGTACGTCCCATACATCTTTATGAAAAGTTGCTTTTTACAAAACTATATCTCGAGAACTATTCAACGTAAATAGCTCTATTAGGGCTCATTTTTTAGCAAATTTGCTCTTCTTTAAATGATGTTCTCTTTGGTTTTCTTGTGTTGTTCCTACTTTTTAAGATGAAGAGCACCAAATGAAAAATTAGTTTTTTTTTCGCTTTGAAACCGCCGCGATTTTTTATTTCCCATACCTATACTTTGCAGTCTAATCAATTTTGACTAGCAATCATATATAGTTTTCATTAAAGTAATCAAAAATTGAAACGAGATAATTGCCTTTTTTGTCCTCTTGGGCTCTTGTACTAAAAGAATGGAACCACGGATGCAATCAAGGAAGCGTTGAATTTTTGGATTACATTCGGATTTGATAGTAAGCTCTGAAGGTGTTTTTGTTTTGGTTTAATTTTTGTAATAATTATATTATAACTATATCGTTGTTAAACGACGAATCCTTAATAGAAAGAGTCATTAAATTCATCCATAAGACTAACTTAATAATCAGCCTTTAATTATTATAATTATCTATTTGTCTTGCCTTATTTTTAAAATGATAATAACCACTTATCTGCTTTTCATCCTTTCTCCACTATCGTTACGATCTATTATGAATAATAATAAAGGCTTAACGAACCCGAAGGTTCGATGCCGATACCACCAAACGCTCTCTGCATACATCCTTCCTGTGATGACCCTCCAAACCTAATTCCACCAAATAAATTTTAAAGCAATCATCACATCTACGTTTCGGTCTACCCCTCGGACGTTTACCCGTCGGTTCAGTGCTTATTAACATTTTAGAGACCCACTCGTTACTAAGCCCTACAACCTTACATGCCCATCTTATACGCCGCGATGCTATAACTTGAATTATATTTACCGGGCGTAGGTCCCTTAATTCAGCGTTGTGTAATCTTCTAAATTCTCCCGTTAATTCATCCTTGTTCCGAATATGTTACGTAATTATTTTCGAAAACCTTAAGGCGCTGTTCTTCGCTTAGTGTAAGAGGCCACGCCTCACATCCATAAAGAACAGTGGGAAGGATAATAGTTTTGTAAATTATAATTTTTATGTTTTTCGATAGAAGGCGCGAGCTAAGCACTTTCGAAATCGAAAAATAACAAGCATTTCCCGCCTTCAACCTAGCTTTTATTTCCTCATCAATTTTGTTTTTTCTTGTTACTGTAGAACCTAAATACTTAAACCTATCTACCTGTTCAAATCTATTGTTAACCAAATTATCATTGCCTAGTCAAATAATATTTCAAATCTCATGAAATGAGTGCCCCTGGTGAGGATATGGACATCATATGCAGGTATGACTTTGTGGAACAACTAGACCTTACCAAAACCAATAACCAACGGGAGTAGATGACCAGAATGTTATCGTTGTAAATTAATTAGATTATTGTTATTATAAATTATATAAACATTAATGTGGATTCTTCCATAGAGATAACGAAGCCTTAATCTTTATTTATTTTATCAGATCACCTTTACTCTTCGTCGTAAACCTCTACCCTCCTGTCCTACAGTATCCTTTCTAAATACTCCACTAATGCCTGTTGAACAGATTCGATACTTAGGACTCCATTTTGACAAGAGACTTACTTGGAATCCACACACAAGACTGAAACGACAAGAAACTGCTCATAGATTCCGATTGCTACAACACTTACTTGACAAACTCTCTAAACTTCCCATTCAAAACCAAAAATTAGTATACACTACGATAATCAGACCAATTTGGACATATGTAATTGAGCTCTGGGGCTCCACCTTGATGGTTTGGTACAACCAAAACAGATATGTGTCTTTTCATTCCAAACTCCTTAACCATCCTAACCCATTAATTCTTAATCTTTTATCCTTAACAATCGCTGATAATCCTCCGAGGCGTCTTAAAATAAAATGGCCACGGGACCTTCTAATTTAAATTAATGTTTTAAGTACCACCGATGGGTGGTTCCGTCCCAAGATTTTCAAGTGTATATGAAACATACAATATATTTACTTAATGTATTATTTTGTACAGTTGTAATTACATTAAATAAATAAAAAATAAAATAATTTTTTTTGCGACAAAAAGAATATTGAAAACTTTTTTATAAAACCTGAATATCGAATTTGATCCGACATTGGAGCTTTGTTAGGTAGAATACAAACGTTCGGGACAATATGACACAACAGAAACCCAACCGTGCAGGGAAATTTCACCGAATTCGACAAGACAAAAGCCAAGTTTGTTGAATGGGAAAGGAGGCAAGCTATCGGGGAACAAAGCCTCTCGTATCGAGCACTGATTCAACTAAACACTTCAACTCCTCTCCTTGCCAGAATTCTGTCATAACGTATTCAAATGGAAACCAAAATTTTCGTTTATTAAAACATATCTATTTCCATTAATGTATCTTGGAATGAATAACTGTATCTAGTTCTAATGGATGTAACAATATTTATTTATACATGATACGGGACTGAAAAATTCTAATTTTACATAAACTGTTTCCTTCTCCCCCATAGGCAGATAAAAATTAATATATTAATAACATCAATCCATCTTATTAGAAGATTTTTTTATGGTTGGCCAGACCTTGTAGAAATGGTCTTGACAGACCGATTCAGCCTTCTCCACGCTTGCTTCTCCTAGCAGTAGCCAAATGCTTTTCAGTTTGGTGCATGCATCTCTTTCATATCTTTGTTGATTCGATCTATGTATCTGATTTTTTGCCTTCGACGTAATCTCTTGCTAACTATACTGACATTCATTGATGTGTAGAGGCAATCCGATGGGTGGCTTCGAGGTGCTAGTCTTATCCATCTTAACCTCCTCTTAACCTTCATATCGTGAGATATTGACTGACCATTCTCTTCAAGCAGTTTACTGTTAGTTCTTCTTCTCCATGTGTTAAGGCTCTGATCGCTGATAGATCCTATTATTGTCTTGGGGGCATTCCATTCAAATATGTCGATTATGCTTCTTTTTTTTTTCTCTTTTCTTCTTTTTTTTTCTTTCTTTTTTTTTTAGGTCTCGCAGCTATATACTAGAGCTTGCTTTGTCATAGTATTGTATACGCTAGTCCATCTATTGATGTTATTCTAGAGCTCAGATATATGAAACTATCCGGGAACCATATCGGTTGGTTTTTTTGGCTTAAAATAATGTTTTTTTTTATTTAGAAGATTATTCTGGGACTTGGTACTTTTAAAACAATTTTGTGATTACATAATATATTGGGCAGAGCAGTGACGCCATGTTAGTCAAACGTTTCAATTTAATTATAATAACTATATATATTAATTTTTTTAATTTATTTATGTAATTATATTTATAACTGTATTTACATAAAAATATATTCAGTAAATTGATCTAACATCATAATGGAGTGTTACAGGGATATCGAGAAATTACCCAATGGTAGCACTCTAATAATATTTCGGCAGTAGAAGTAGTACAAGAGCCGGGAAGAGAAAAAAAGCATTTATCTCACCCCAATATTTGATTATTTTAATGAAAACTAGGTATAATGACTAGTCAAAATCCATGAGTCTGCCAAGTATAGGTAGGGGGAATAAAAAATGGCGGCTGTTTCAAAACCTTAAAAAAACCATTAATTTCGGAGCTCTATATCTTAAAAACTAACAACACTAGAAAATCTAAGAGAATATTATTTAAAGAAGAGTAAATTTGCTGAAATATTAGCCCTAAAAGAGCTATTTACGTCCAATAGTTCTCGGGATATATCTTTTTAAAAAGCAACATTTCTTAAAAATTTACTGAAAGATCAGTAGTTAATTTATTTTGAGAAGTCTATATCTCAGGAACTATGTGACGTAAAGATGTCTATTAGAACTCAAATTAAAGCTAGTTTAACGGACTATCAACAAGTTTTTGACCTTGACCTTCGTAGAAATAGTAGTTTTCATGATATTTGCTAAAATAAATTGATTTATAGTCGTTCTGACCATAAGTTTGATTTATGAAAACTTCGTTTCAGAAACCATTGGACGTACAGATGTTTGCCAGCGTTCAAATTAAATCTAGTTAAATTTACTATAAAATAGTTTATTATGTTTATTTTTGTAGGAGTAGTAGTTTTTATGATATTTGACAAAATAAACTCACAAAATGTTAACTTATATTTGGTTCGTATAAAATGTTGGATTTTTGAAAAAAATATATCTCTAGATCCATAAGACGCACATATCTCAAAATAAAGGAAATTTAACTTTCTATAAAGTAGTTTATGACACTTATCTTCGTAGGGGTAGTAGTTTTTATTTAGTTAGGAAGTTAATAATGACACAATTGATCTGTTATTAATCTGGTTAGGTTACAAATGGAAGGATTGGACACGTGAAGAATTCCAAAATTTAAAGGTGCTCCAAAGTCCGTATGTCCTTATTACAGTTATGTAAATCAATATTTTGTAATAAATTAACAACATTATAATGTTGTAAAAAACAACATTATTAAAAGATACTGTAGGTCATTCGTTAGGTTTATGACGAAGTGTATAAGTGATTTGATGGGATTTGTTGGTATATATTTTAATCCTCCAATTACGACACCATCCTTCAAGGGCTGCGATTTGGATTTGGAGAGTTTGTGTTGCAATTAAAGGGTTATTATAAATTGCGAGCAAGCATTATTATAATTATAGATTAATAGAAAACCAACAGGCGTTGATGGCCAGGCTGTTTGACGCCCTTCAAAACAAACAAACATATTATAAACTGTGGCAGAGCTACAAAATTACGAAAGAAAAATTTTCTTCACAAATTACATACGGACATCTCTATTAAACGGTACCCCCTCTTCACGGACAATTTTATTGAGGCCTGGTGAACCCGGGATAGATTTAAAGCATTTGAGACCTTCTGTTACAGAACTCCTCTCCTCCAAAAGTGGACACTTGGTTTATTCGCAATGATTACTTTTCCTAGGAATAAACACTCTTCGTTTTCTCAAATAATAACTAATAAAATATTAGTGTAAATATTAATATTAATGAAATATGCATGGTTAAAATGCTAAATTAACAACTGTATCGGAGATTTAGAAAAAATAAAATAAAATATGCTTTTCTACGTAAATATTTATATACTAAAATGCAGTAGTTTTGTATGTTATTTCTATATTTTTAAATATAATTAAAATTAATTAATTCCTTTTTTTTCTTTTTCAGGTGAGGCCTACTTTATTTGACACTTCTTCTTAAACAGATAATTAATCAGAAGGTAAGGCACTCTGCTACTAACTCTAAACACACGAGTTCGAATCCGGCTGTGAACGATGAGTATTTATTGTGTTACTGTAGCCGAGTCAACGCAGTGGCTTCAGGAGGCCCTCCGGTGTCCACCCAGCCTCAATAATTGAATTCATAAGTACCATAAAATGAAATTAAATGAATAATAAAAAAAAATAATACACTAATTTATCATAATTTGACGAAAGCGTTATTGTTGAACTTAAAGACTACTGGAATCAGCTAACCCAATATTTAAAAAAACCTTACAAGAAAAAACAGCTCTTATGCACTGCGGTTACTAAAAGTTCTAGCATTTTTTTTCTCCTCCACCAAATCAATATTACCTGACCTAAATCCGCAGTCCTTTGATGCTGTTGACAAGGACCAAATAAGATCTGAATAGAAACGGGATTTGGGATCGGGGAAAAAAACATTTCGATTTCTTTTTTTAGGGATGAAACGGTAAATATTTGTTACGAGATGAAGAGGGGCTTCGGAAGTCTTTGAATGGAGATGGCATTAAAAATGAAGGATTCTGGGTCGGTTTGGAGGAGCTCCGGTGTCCGGAATGTTGGGGTTTTTCCAGTAAACAGCTGCTGGAAGGGAGTAATGCAGTTAGTGTTGACAGGATGCTCCTTGGCAACTGTAGTCATCCTGTTAACTTCAGCTCCAGCCAGGTCTAATTAAACTAGTAAGATACCCCTCCTTCTTCATGCCTCTTTTACTTTTCTTCCTTTTTTTTTTTTTTTTTTTCTTTTTCTAGTTCTTTTAACAGCGAATCAAGTTTCGTCTTAGTTGCAGTCAGAAGGAATTCCCTAATGCGATTTGTTGACTTCTTGTTGAATTAGTATCTTCACGAAGAGGTTGAGGGTTACTTTCCTAATTCAACAACTGCGCAGAGGAGCTGTGTAATCGATTAAGAAAATGTTTCTTAGATAATTCTAAAAAAAACAAAAAAAAAAAAGAAAAAAAAACTAATTATCCCCACACAACACAAAAAATCAGCAAAGTATTTAAATTAAGCTTTAAGTTACAAAGCAATATTGTAAAGTAAAATTAAAAATAAAGAGTGGGATGTGCATTTGACTAACCACTTTGGGTTAAAACCTTAGGTATTGGATTTAAATGCCATTACTCTATATCAATAAATAACAGTTACTTCATAATTTTAATTTTCGAAATTGAGGAATAACTAACTATTCTAAAAGAAATTTGTTTGTTAAATGGAGGGATATTTTATGAAAGAATTTTGTTTTTAAAATAGAGGAATAACTATTATAAAAGAATTACGTTTCTAAAATTAAGCGATAACATTTATAAAGAATAATTTTTTTTAAAATTGATACATAACAGTTATAAAAGAATTTTGTTTTTTAAAATCGAGGAATAACCGTTGTGAAAGATTTTGTTTTTAAAATTGATGGATAACTGTTATGTATGTTTTTTTTTTTTTTTATTTGAGAGATAACTGTACTGAAAGGAATTTTTATAAAATTGAGGGAAAATTTTTTTGTGAGAAATAAGTGTAATGGAAGAATTTTGTTTTAAAATTGTGCAATAATTATTATGAGTGAATTTTGTTTTTAAAATTAAGGAATAACTGTTATGAAAGAATTTCTTTTATAAAATTGAGGGATAACAGTTATGAACTATTTTGTATTTTAAACTAAGGGATAACTGTTATGAATGATTTATTTAATGAGAGATAACTGTTATGAATGAATATCGTTATTAAAACTAAGGGATAACGTTCATAAAAGAATTTTGTTTTTAAAATTAAGGGATAACTAAAATGATAGGATTTTGTTTCTAAAATTGTGGGATAAATGTTATGAAAGAATTTTGTTTTTAAACTAGAAAAATAACTTTTATGAAAGAATTTCGTTTTTAAAATTGTGGGATAACTGTTGTGAAAAATGTTGTTATTTAAATGAGACATGTGGAATAATTATTATGAGTGAATTTTGCTTTTAAACTGTTATGAAAGAATGTTTCTTTTTTAATAGAGGAATAACTGTTAAGAAATAATTTGTATTATAAATTGAGGAATAACTCTTATGAATGATTTTTTTAAATGAGAGATAACTGTTATGAAAGAATATCATTTTTAAAATTGACGGATAACGGTCATAGAAGAATTTTGTTTTTTAAAATTGTGGAATAACTTTATGAAAGAATTATGTATGCGTTGTGACTAAAATGCCCATATACAAAAACAATATGGCCGCATCTCTAAAGTTTCGGATGAAAAAATTTATATTTCAAAATATTTAATCTGGATTATCTCTATAGGAAGTCTAGTGAGTCAATTCATTTAAAATTTTTGAGGTTAATGACTTCCATTTTTATTTTTGAATATTTCATATTCAATGATTTTTTTTAACACCATGTTTTCTCAACTACTATATCCAAAAAAGGCCCTTAATTATTCACCAGTACTTTCATTAGCATTTCACCTGACTGAATTTTTTTATGCATATTTAGGCATTTTACTTTTTTTGGGGGGGGGGGGTTAAGCTCATCATTTCGATGGTCTAGAATAGAAAACCACGTATCTATCGAAAAAAAATTTGAATAAACTTAAAACATTAATATTATGGCTGCTGAGAAAGTTTTGATTCTTTTATGATGGAGCACAACGCAAGTAATTTTTTTTTTTTACGCAAGCATTGATACCAGATTACATATTAGATGGAATAATGTATATAAGTTTTTAAGAAGTTTTTTTTTAAGATTTTTTAAGACAAGGATTTCATTCTAGGCCATCGATTTGTTTTAAACTAAGGGAGTAGTGTCTCTGAGTCATCTATAATTTGAATTTTTTAAAAGGATTTATTTTCCTCCTATAGTCCAATACTGGTCTAAATGCTTTCAGGCTAATTTGCATATTAAAAATTTATATCTTGGGGATATGGGAGAGTGCTTGAAGGAGAAAAAAGGAATGAAAATAAACCCAGCTCTCTGGGAATTTAGCCTATTGAATTTACATGAGCAGTGCTTTGGGCAAATAGGACCCGTATTGAAATTAACACTCTTTACCACAATTTTCCCTATTTTTCGCAAGTCGGCATTTCATTAAATATTAATTTTTTTATCGATTAGCCTGTTTGTTTTTTTATTTTTACTTACCTAGGTATGAATTATATATTAATAAAAAATATTATATTTAATATTTGTAATCCATATATTCAACTTTATTGAACATTGTAAGGTTTGTTAGGGCCGCCCGTAGCTCAGTGGTTAATACACTGTCTTCCCAATTTGATGTCTATTGGCGGTGCCGGTTCGAATCTGGCCTGGGGTGCGTTGACTTTTTTCATTGAGTGGTAGTCCTACAAATAAAAAAAAATTGACCCCCAAACATGGTTAGGCAGTATAGGACTCCAATGGGTGTCTTGGCCGAAAAAAAGTTTCGCAAAATGATCTGTATCTAAAAAAAAAAACAGCGTAAATATGTAAAATTGAAATTTAGAATTTAAGGCAATTTTACAGGTAGCTCCTTAAATCCTGGGTAATGTTTTCACCTATGATAGTATAACACAAGAACTGTAAAAAGTTTATATAAGGGGTATTCATGATGTTGTGTTAAATGTTATATGTTTTACCATGTTAAATGTTATAACTATAGGATTGTGAGCAGCCCTATTTGAAGTCATGTTAAACGTTAAATGCATAAGAGTCCCTAGCGGATTTTCTCAGCAACTTGTTGTATAAGCCTTTATGTTTATAACCTTCCTTCCAGACCCTCATGTTATTGTTTACTTCAGTTTTGATTTAAGTAATTAATTAAAACATGCCTAGAGTGAGTGAAAAGTGGAATTTGTGTGAAAGTTTAGCTAATGAGTGTCTTATTGATCTTCAAATTGTGAAGAAGAGAATGAAGATGAGCTAATTGACAACTGTATTGAAAGTCACAACAACTAATATGGCGGCGATCTCAACTGGTCTATTGTGTGACGTCATTCTCGATTTAACTGACCAAGTAACAGACTCTCAGCCATGTTAAATGTTATTTCGTTTTACCACGGCAAAAGAAGGCAATTTTTTTCGATTTAACACGAGTTTTTCCATTTAACACGCTTTAACATAGATCATGAATACCCCTATAGTCTATGGTCCGATTCTCAACAGAAGACAATTCCTTTTTTTTTTTTTTTTTTTTTTTCTTTTTTTTTTAAGCGTCACTTTGTTTGCTAAACGGAAAGGGATTCAATAAAAGCTATCGAAAGTCTTTATTACATGAGCATGAATTTAAAAAAATATATATATATTTTAAAAATATGGTTTGACTTAACTAAATAAAGTAAGAGGAAATGGATATTTACATAGAGGAGAGGATAGGATTTCTTTAAAAATATAACTGATTTACCGTAACTGATTATGAATGAGATGGTCAAGAAGGAACGAAAAATACTAATAACCATTTATTACCCGACGTTTCGTCACTTTGTAGGGCTTCATCTGGGGTAAATAAGATGAAAAGGAACTAAAATTATGTGGACAATATAAGAGAATAAGATAACTAAGGTGTTATTAGGAATAAAGTAAACTAAGGTAGTGTTAAAAATGATTTATATATATGTTAACAATTATATAAAAATGAACAAAAGAAATAAAAATAAGTATATAAAAAATAAGTAACATAGAGAATTGTATTTCAAATGAACAAGAGACGTAATATCAGGTAAAAATGGAAAAAGAGATATAAGAGAAATAAAAAACACAAATGATAAGCACTAAGAGACGGAAATGCGATGAGAATAAAGGTCAGGAATAAAAAACAAATAAAAGACAAATCAGGACCCGCGTGGAAAGACAGTGGCTGAGTGAAGGAGGTGGATATGAGGCAGACATAGGAGTGTGAGGAGATTTAACGGTTGCATATATGTGAAAAAAAAGGAAAAGATTTAAAAATTATAGGGTAGTATGATAATAATAGGAACCATAAGTATAAATTAAATGATAGAATCCGGTATTAATTGATTATGAGTGAATTTTGTTTTTAAAATTAAGGAATAACTGTTATGAAAGAATTTCTTTTATAAAATTGAGAGATAACTGTACTGAAAGGAATTTTTATAAAATTGAGGGAAAATTTTTTTGTGAGAAATAAGTGTAATGGAAGAATTTTGTTTTAAAATT
>NW_027112578.1:1273821-1280818 GCF_000696795.3 Halyomorpha halys
CATTTTATTTTCTATAATTTTTTTTGAAAATTTATATTTAAGGATTTCTTGAAATGCTAAAAACGAATATATACTCTGTTTCACTGCTTAAAAATCTAAAGCATTTGGATAGGTCAATCGGTCTGAATAGTTTCAATATAGTACTAATATTGATATAAAGCTATGTATCTGTCTCGGGATGCCAGGATAATCGCTGAAGGCAATTATCCAAAAATAAGTTAATTAATTAATTGATGTTGAGTCCTGCAAAACTGTTATTATAATTGGATGTTTTTCCAATGGCTTATTTTGTGTTTACCAATTACCAATTAAATACCTTTATATTTATAAAATATAGTTACCATTAATTATATAATATAATAATGTATGGAATTATGTAATATGATAGTAAATAAACTACATAAATGAACTAAGTATTTATTTAAAATTTATTGCAATGATATGATTAAAATTATTGAAATGATCCATATAAATGGTTTGCCATAAAATATTGTTTACATTATGAATTGTTACCTAATATATCTTAATAGCTTCTGATTTGGATGATTCTCATTTCGTGGATGTGTCTTTGCGAAGATTTTTGTCGTAGCCATGGGCGTCGTCTCAGCCGTGGAGTTCCATTTCTTAGGACTTCTCCAAGTCCATTCTCTTCTCTAGCCCGTCTCCTTTTCTTCTGTTTTCTGTGTTTCTCCATGATCTGTCCTCGTCTTCTGCCTCCACTTGTTCCAAGAAGAGGTGTTGTCTTCTATTCCTATTTCTCATTGGTGATAACTTACAACGCCCCTTGGCTGGGATGGGAGAACCCACTGCCGAACACACGCGGTCCATTGGTCTTTACCTGCCTTAAAACCTTTTACACCAGATGTGAAAAACTCTGAAGGGCAAGAAGAGCAGGCTACACCAGGAGTTTGTTGTGGATGGTGAGGGTCGGAAACTCAGTAACAGCATCCTCTACCTCGGCGTGACTTCACTCCTTCGGCGAATAGTCAGAGGAACCACACTCCAACGGACCAGGAATAGAGTAATCCGTGAGGAGCTCCAACTCCCGTCTCTGCCGGAATTTATAGGCCGTAGGAACATCAAATTATTTGATCGCCCCTCCACCGAGACCTGGGAGGGGGCTAAGTACGGTCCCCTTGGTCGACGTCCTCGCCGAGGGAAGGACTTCTGGCTCTGCAGTCTGAAGTCACCCACACCTCAACACCACCAGCCAGAATGGTCCATTCTATGTTAGCCCCCTGGGAACCAAGCCATTAAATGTATAAACCGCCTTCAGCGGACAATGTTTTTTTCCACATCTTATAATGCCAAAAGGCAAAACAAGATAAATTGTAAATTTGTTTATACATAATTGTCTTAGATTAAGCAAAATGTATAAAATTGTAATTATTTTAAATTTAAATAAATAGGAGGTAGGAAAAAAAAGAAGTTAAAACTCTGGTACAAGACCGATGTGGTATACAAACACAGGTGTGGAGTCTCCCTTGATAGGTATACCTAGGTATCGGAACTTATAGCGAAACTTTAATAATATTGAAAATTGTTAATAGATCAATACTTATCAATAATAATAACAACAATATATAGTGAGGTTATTTTTTAAAAAATTATTATGTTACTAAATCATTAAAATAAAATATACAATAATTTATTACAAACTATTAATTGTATTTATTCAATCTATATACATCCTTAAATAGAGCAATGGCTAAGCATTGCCGGGTTTTATTATATATTTTTAGTTAGTTTATTATATTTTTTTTTATTTGGATATTTTGAAATTAATGTTTCCTAACTTCGAATGAAAGTCACGCTTCGAAGTTAAAATTGTGCTTCTTCCCTGAAGCCTTGAATTCAGAGTCGATTCTCTCCTTTGGATCCTAAATGAGCTCCAAGAGGATAGAAAGGAAACAATGAAGGATTCCCTTGAACTAGAACTGGAACTATATTCCCTTCTTCCATTCTGCTCCAATCAGCGCCCTTGCTACACTTTCTATATCTTTCTTATCTTAGATTTCACGGGACAAAATAAACATAGAAATTATGAACAAAAAAAATTTATCTTTCAGGACTTCTCAATTTAATTATTATATTATGAGGTCTTGCATTCCAAATTCATCACTATTAAGAGATAAAAATTTTTGTTCCAAAAACATTTAAATAGCGTGTTATTATTTATCACTTATTTTGGAACAATCCTTCTTCCTCGTCTGATTAAGTAACATAAATAGAATATTTAATTTATAATCTTAACACATCCTTGAGACTGGTTCATATTGTTTATATGAAAAAAATTAAACCATTTTAGTCTCAAACATTTTTATTCCATTTATAAGTACGACGTTTTGGCCTATTCGGGCATTCTCAGGGACAATTTTAATACTATTTTAGAACAAAATCATTTAGAAAAATACTTCATACAAGATATCCTGCCCAAGTCAATCCAAAACATTATCCTAATTAGTCAATTTTTACATGAAATAAAAAAAATTGTTATAAAAGTCACCTTCAAAAATTTATCACAACTTTTTTTAATTAAACGTAAAAACTCCTTTGATGAATTTTTAACAATGAAGGTGACCGTGATAAATAATTATAATTTTTGTATATATACAGTTGACCGTAAAAATTGATGTATAGGAAGATGTTCAGGGTTGCGGTCAAAGGAGAAACAAAAATAGTTTACAACTATTTATTTTCCGACGTTTCGCCCCACTTTGTAGGGCTTCATCAGGGCTAAAAAGATACAATGATAAGAATAAAAATACAAAGATAAGATACAATAATAATTATAATTTTTATTTTAATGTGAATATTGACTAATTAAGGTAATTTGTTGGATTGGCCTGGGCAAAATAGCCTGCATAGAGTTGACTCTTAAGGGATTTACTTCTAAAATTGTATTAAGATTGTCTCAAAGGAGGGCCGAATTGGCTGAAACGTCGAACTTATAAATAGAATAAAAATGTTTTGAAACTAAAATGGATAAAACTTTATTTTTTTTAAATAAATAGAATAATTAAGAGTTTTGAAATTTTCGCGGTTGATTTTTGAATCCTATGTCCCATATGTTTTTAATGATAATTTTGGAACTATTGTAAGGGACTGTTCTCCTCTCGCAGCAAACTCATTATCTTTTTACTTTAGCCCTGATGAAGACTTGCACTGTGAGTCGAAACGTTAGCTACTGACAAATAGTTTAAACTATTTCTTAATTGTTTGTCGTTAAAGTAATCAGATCCATTCCGTATCCCTCTAATTATCGTTCGATATATCATCAAATATACATTATAAAAAATATTAATTTAATCATTTATGTATTTTTAGAGCGTTGTTCGGTTATCCGTATAGCTTAAGTATCATCCAAAGGTTTTTCGGTGGTGTTCAAGTTGGTGAGTGGACATTCCGTTTACTGACTTCTCTTTGAAGGAACTTGAAGTTGAGAAAGTATTTCGTGACTGTAGACTGTTCGGTGACTGTGGGTACCTCTTGAATACTTTTTCATTTCTGCATACCAATCATTAACTGTTGATGATTATATTGTATCTTAGTATTCGATATAATTTAGTAGAAGGTATATAAAAATTTATAAATAGATAATAAATTAATAAACTATATTTGTATGAGGAGATGTTTGGGGGGTGCGGTCAAGAGAGAAATACTTTATTTATCTATGCTGCCTAAATACATCAGGTTGCTATCTCACACAGCATACTTATAAATCCGTTATCGGACATATATAAATTACATATACATGGTATAATCAGAAAAAAAGAGATACAATAATAAGATATAATAAACAATTTTTTTCCCATACAGTTTCCTTTTACAATCAATTTCGGTCTGTACAACAAATGCAAATGTTTCAAGTCATTCCTATTTTTCTTTCTCATTTCTGCTCCTCCAATTTCACCATTTCACAATTTTTGAATTCAACCGATCAAAAAATTCACTCTCCGGGATTCACCCTCCTAGATCCTCTTCAGTGACCCGCTAAACAAATTCAATATTAGACGGCAATGTGAGATCAGACCATCATTCATAGTCACAGCAGTAGATCAGTTTACCAAAAACAAACAAATAGATACATTTTACGAGAATAAGACTAACATATAGATTAAAAGGAAAATATAATTAAAAAAAACGGTTACAGGAAACACTTGAATGGATAAATAAGTTTAAAAAAACAAAACAAAAATAACAATAGTACTAATAAAATAAAATAATTTAATGAATAAATAACACAATCAATTTGAAGTGACTTATTTAATCGTGTCAACGTTTCGGCCAGAATTTCTAGCCTTCTTCAGGGCTGAGAACAGAACAAGATAACAACCAATGAATACAGAAAATGAAAAATAAATTATAAACAGAATGAAATAAATAATTATATTAATTATAATATATTAATTCCATTCTGTACAATTATTTACTTTATGTCATGCTGTTTATATTTTCTTTTTTTATTTTTTGTATTCATTGGTTGTTATCTTGTTCTGTTCTTAACCCTGATGGCTAGAAATTCTGGCCGAAACGTTGGCACGAATAAATAAGTTACTTCAACTTATTTGTGTTATATGTTTACCGCATCCCCTTACCATCTTCACTATAAGTCATCCACGGTCAACTATCTCTCATGATTATTTGTTTTCTTCGTGATGAAAAATAAATTAATGTAGACAAATGTCCAATCGGTTCATCCAAAGGTACTCTAGGAGCTCAGAAAAAAAAATTAAAGGAAAAATACAAGAGTTGAAACTTAATTGTTAGTTTGGATATTAATGTTAAAAAAATTTGTCATCAACGCTTTTAGTTGATTTATTTACGTTTTTAAACATAATTGAAGTAAAAAAAGCTGAATTTAATTTAGAAAAAATTAATATTTTTGATAAAATAAAATAAAAATTGAGAGAAATGCTTTATTCAGCAATACTGCCTAAATAAACCGGGGTGCTAAAACATACAACGTACTTATCAGTCTATGATTGGATATATAAACACGTTTTCCCTATTTTTTGTTTTGTCAAACAATAATAATTTTTCGAACAAAGTTATATTATATTTTCCCCTTTTTTGTTCCATCTATTCTACTCTCTCAAATCTCTCTTCTCCAGTGATCCGCGAAACGTTCAATCCAATATCACGAATCTAATCTAAATTAAAGGAAATTATCAATAAATAGAAATATAGGAATAAACCAAAAATAAAATAGCCATATCAAGTATTATTGTATCTTTATGGCTCTACTACTAGCCTACAAGAAACCGGGTACCCTCCACACCAGCCAACCAATCTGCACGGTCTCTTGCTTTCTCCTTCCATCTGCCAACCTTGAAGAGCTTCAAATCCTCCTCCACATCGTCCAGCCATCCAATCCGGGAACGTCCTATTTTCTGTTTTCTGTTCTGGTTGGCCATAAACCATTTTTTTGGGTATCCTTTCATCGGGCATCCTCACCATCTTATTCTTACTCTTTTGAGTAAAGGCACGGGGTTTCCCGAACGAATCGATCAGATTCCTTCTTCATTTCATTTCTTCTTTTTCATTTCAAGTTCTATTCTCCGATATTCTCCTCTTATATCCATCTCAGTACCTCTCTCTCTCTCCAAGGAGTTGAGCATCTGTTCTGTTTTTCTTGTAAGGGGCCACATTTCTCCCCTATAGATCACTACTCGCCTCAAGATGGTTTCGTAAATGATCACTCTCATTTTTTTAGAGAGAGCTCAACTTCAATATTTTTTGCAGTGAGAAATAACAACTGATTCCTTTTGGTATCCTGGCCTCTAATATGCTCTCTACCTAGTTGTCATCTGCAACTCCCCTCTGATCGACAGCCATATCAATAGGACAATTAAAAAAAAAACAAATAAATAAGTTAAAAGAAATGAATAAATAATTTAAAACAAGAAAAAACAAAAAAATTACAAGGCTAAAAAGCTAAAAAAAAAATCTGATGATGTTTGATACCATCTAAGAAGCTCCTTGTACTATTTGGTACTGTTCTGTGAGATCCAAACAAGAAGCCTCTCACTCTTTGAAGGTCTCCTGAAGGAATGTATTTCTCGTAAATTTCCTTTGTTTTCCTTACCACTCCTTTCTCCTGATCTAGGTCATTGTTCTTCAGTCTTAGGGAAAGCAAGGATACACCCAGTGTATCTCCTGGATCTGTCGTTGTCGATACAATAAGTTCTTTTTCCTAAGGAACTTCATTGATTTATCTTTGACCCCGTGGTGTTGATGTTTAAGAGGTGGTAGTTGTGGAATTTTCCCAGCTTAGGTTGCTTTTTAAGAAGATTAAGAAAATTCAATTGAGTAAGAATATATAATTAACATTAAGACTTAGTTTCAAGTGTAGGATTCTAGGGACCTTATGCACATTCAAGGGTTTCTTTTTATATATATAAAAGAGCATATTATTTTTTTCGCTGGAATAATGAATTAAAGCAAAATATTTTGATATGACCTAAATAAAACGAAATTTATAGCCAACTGAATAGATCTCTAACTCTTCTTTTGTTAAAAAAATACTGGCAATATCTTAGCGTTACAATTTACTTATCATTGAAAATTCAATAAGTTAACATTATTATTATTTATTATATATATTTTTTACAGTATTTTAACCGGGTTGCATCCAAATTTAGTAGGCCAACAAAACATAATTATGTTCAACTTTGTTGATGCAAGATGGCAACATTGATCTTTCATCAACAAAGTCTTTGATGATGGAGAATAGACATCCTGTTCGAGTGATATCCTGAATCTAGACTAGCTAGGTTCTATAAAAGTTTTTACAACCTTATTTTTCCCTTATCACTCCTTCTGAGAGGTATTTCGTCTCAACTTATCTTCCATCTCCAGCGATCAAACTCAAGTCTGCTAGAATTCATTATGAATTGTTTGAGTGAGTGTATGTATGTGGGGGGAGGGATCTCTCTCAGGGAGAGGGATGAGAGAGAGAGAGAGAGAGAGAGAGAGAGAGAGAGAGAGAGAGAGA
>NW_027112578.1:1280897-1284418 GCF_000696795.3 Halyomorpha halys
AGAGAGAGAGAGAGAGAGAGAGAGAGAGAGAGAGAGAGAGAGAGAGAGAGAGGGGGGATTTTATTTTTCTAGATTAATTACAATTTACAATACCATGTGAAGCTACCGTGTCTAATTCAGTAGTATAAATTATTCACGTTCTTGGGCACAAGATAATAATAAGTTTTGTGAAAACAAGTACAAGAATTAAAAAAATTTTTAACAAAAAGAGAAAAAATACATAAGATTTATGAAATAATAACAATAGAGTAGAACACCATAATTATGAAAAACAAAACATACATGATAACATTTCTCATATGGTGAGAAAGTAAAGACATAGGGCCTGATAAACTTTTACCTCTTCCTATTTAACAATCGTAACGTGTTCAAAACCAAACAGTAACCACTCAAAACCATATTTTTATTTCACCATGACAACCGTAACAGGTTATACAAGCATAGTGAAGGTTATGGTTTGTTTTACTTACTGACAACAACCGCCATTGTGTTTATTACCTGTTTTTTTCTTCTTTAGTTCTTCTTTTTGTCCCTTGTGGAAGTAGCAGTTCGACCATTAGTGCTTGTCAATTATTTTTGTTTCATTTTTCGTTTTATATTATAAAACTTTAGTTAAAGGTCCCAAGAACAACACAAGGAGTGAAATTTGAAACTATTTTTCAAAAATTGCAACTTAATTCCAGTAATAATGTTACCAAATAAAAACTTTCTTAGAATAGCATAATCATTTTTTTATAAATAATCAATTGTAGAAATAAATTGAAAATTTTCCGACTTAATTCATGAAATGTTTTATTGTTTTCATATTGGTTATTTTTAATAATAATTAAATAATAACAGGAACGAAAACTAATATGATGCTTTTCTTTCGTTTCGGTCGTTCGTTTTATGATTTTTTTTTCAACAGTTTTTATAAACTGTGGTTTTTTTCGGCGAGCATTTCTTCTTAAAATATGATAATGATTTTTTTTAAATAACCAATTATAGAAATAAAGTGAAAAATTATATATTTCGAAATTAAAGAATTCTGACAATTTATAAAACATTTCGTTAATTTCATGTCGGTTATTTTTGACAACAATAAAATAATAACGGGAACGAAATCTAATAGGATGCTGTTCCCTCATTTCGTTCGTTTTTTTTTTTTTTTTGTTTTTTTTACGGTTCTTAAGAACTGTTGTTTTTATCAACGATCAGATCTTACTAGAATAGCATAGTATTATTTTTTTTAATAACCAATTACAGAAATAAATTGAAAAAAAAATGTTTTTTTATTTATTTATTTAATATAATTTATAACTGTACAAAATAATACAATAAGTAAATATGTTGCATGTTTCATATACACTTGAAAATCTTGGAACCACCCATTGGTGGTACTTCAAACATTAATTTAAATTAGAAGGTACCGTGGCCATCTTCTTTTCAGACGCCTCAGAGGATTATCAGGGATTGTTAAGGATGAAGGATTAAGAATTAATGGTTTCGGATGGTTAAGGAGTCTGGAATGAAAAGACGCATATCTGTTTTAGGCCAAATCTGCAACGAATGGGATTTAAAGTCTTTGTGAATGAGTTTATTTGTAACGTAATAAGGAGCATTAAGGATTTTACGTAGGATTTTGGATTGTAAGGATTGGATGCGGGAGGAATTTGATGGTTTAGTGGAGCCCCAGAGCTCAATTCCATATGTCCAAATTGGTCTGATTATCGTAGTGTATACTAATTTTTTGTAGTGAATTGGAAGTTTAGAGCGTTTGTCAAGTAAGTGTTGTAGCAATCGGAATCTACGAGCAGTTTCTTGTCGTTTCAGTCTTGTGTGTGGATTCCAAGTAAGTCTCTTGTCAAGATGGAGTCCTAAGTATCGAATCTGTTCAACAGGCATTAGTGGAGTATGAAAAATAATCAATTTCTAAATTGAAGAATTCATAAAACATTTTGTTGTTTTCAATATCTATTAAATAATAACAGGAACGAACACAAATAAGATGCTGTTCCCTGCCTCATTTCGTTCGTTCGTTCTTTTTATGATTTTATTTTTGTCCACGAACAGTCCATTAACCTTTTGGAAAAGTGGCAAAAAGGACCTCCACTATACGGTTATATCACCTGCCTCTTTCTGCTGTAGTTAGTTAGCCCATTAACAACAATAAACAAAACAAGTAACGTACAGTTTGTATTGGATGGATTTTATTTTTACTTTGTGTTAAGGTTTCAAATAGAATTCAAAATTTAAAAGAAAAGAAAAACTCAACGCGTTGCCATTTAGTGTTTCATTTTCTTGTATCATTTATAAGTCTAATTAGAAGCCCGAAAAATTACCAAAAGACTAAATTGGCATCTAAAAGGTTATTTTTTAATATTTCTATTGCCTGATCCCAATTAGAACTCTGCAGGAAACTGGTGCCTCGAATGGAACAGAAAACTAACGACTTTTGTATTATTTGTCCAAAGTTTAGATCTGTTATTTTTTTCCGTCAGAGTTTGCTGTAGTTCGGCAACTTGTGTTATTAATATCCCCTCAGTCGTCGTTTGTACTTTCAGTGTTTCTAAACGCCTCGTTTATTTCCCCCAACGATTTTAAAAATAAAATATCATATTTTATCTAATCATAGAAGTTTTTCAATTCCATGTGTAAACTATAAACGGTAAAACAGACGAGTGAATCAATACAATCCAGTTAGATCCCTATTACTTCTCACTTCATTTATTTCTATATTTTAGATATGGAAATTTATTCATTTTTAACATTAAAGGATTATTTCAACATTAACATATGAATATTTAACAATTTTATTAAACTTATGAATAATTTAAATCTAACAGTGCCTGTAAAGATTGATGAGATTTAACTATTCCTATGTTTTTAATATAACATCAACACTTCTTCGAGAATGATTTCATTGTTTAAATTAAAAAAAAATTATCTTTTCAAGTCTCAAATAATTTTTATTAATATTTTAAACGTTTCTGCCAACCTGGCTATCTTCAAGGACAATCTTAATTATAAATTTTTCCTTTGCCTAAAATTTTTAAACCTATAACGAATAGCCTAATGGAAGATGGCCATTCTCAAAGTCAATCTTAACTATAAATTGTCCATATCACAGCCCTCGAAGAATGGTGTCGTAATTGGAGGATTAAGATATATTCCAACAAATCCCATCAAATCACCTTTACCCTTCGTCGGAGACCTACCGACTGCCCTACAGTTTCATTCAATAATGTTACTCTTACCCCTGTCGAACAAATCCGCTACCTTGGACTACATTTAGACAAACGATTAACCTGGAAACTGCACGTCGATTTCGACTATTACAGCACTTGCTAGACAAACGGTCTAAACTTTCAACACATTACAAAAGACTGATCTACATGACTGTAATAAGGCTAATCTGGACATATGGATTTGAACTTTGAAGCTCCACTAAACCTTTGAATTCCTCTCGTATTCAATCCTTACAATCCAAAATCCTTCGTAAAATCCTCAATGCTCCTTACTTTGTCACAAATAAAATCATA
>NW_027112579.1:0-8390 GCF_000696795.3 Halyomorpha halys
TTTTTTTATTGTTTATTTTTGTTTTATATTTTAATTTTATTAAATTTGTATACCATTTGGAAGGTTTTTTTTTATTCTCTACTCTTTATTATTTTTGTGTTCACCATCTTTACAGGTCCTCCGTTGTTTATCTTTGCACCACCGAACCAGCGAACGATTTTTTTTTGGGGGAAGAGGTAAGTTAGTTCACTTAAGAAAAGCCCCTCGCCCCAACAATAATCAAATGCCTAAAAAGCAAATCCAGAAAAAAATGGATTAAGTTAAAGTTATAAACAGTTAATTACAAAAGAAAAACAAACCTCCTTCAGTATAAATAGAAAAATTAACAAAATTAAGCAGTTTATATATATGAAAATAAAAATTAGCATTTACATTGGAGAATAATAGTTGGCCGTGGATAACATATATGAGAAGAAGATGGGGGTGCGGAAAGTGAAAAACACAAATAACTTAAAATTTATTAATTAGCAGCTTAATTAAATAGTGTTAAATTAAATAATTCACTAATAAATCAGTCTTTACTTATTTGAGTTCTTTACTGACCGTTCCCCCAATCATCTTCTCATACTTCAAATATCTTCTTCCTATTTGTTTTCTATTTTGTTATAAGTAAATAGATTTTGTGTCTTGCATAAATAAATCAGAAGGACTGTCGTCCTATACAATATTTCTTTAGGAATAAATTTTCCTAAATAACGAAATGGAGAGACTAGAAACTTAATTTCCCTTCTATTGCTCAGCGAATGGTTTGCTCAGACCAGGACAAAAGGAGATGAAGTTCTTTGATGATCCTATAGAGATTCGAGGCTAGAAAGGATATTGCTTTGGTGGTCACTTCAAAGTATTTAAATATAGTAACTAGAGCAGGCAAGATAGTGAAATAATAGCATCTATTCTGATTTTAAAATGACATATAGATACAATATTATTATTAAATAAAAATTCATTCACATGTCGTCGGCTTAATTTTGAAACTTCTTGAGACTGAAATTTTAAATTTGAATATTTTGTCTTTGAGTAGATATTTCTTAACTAAAACTCTTGGAAAAACCAATGCTCTAGATGTGACATGGGCAATATATTTAGCTAGAAAATATTTTTTTAAAAAATATTTAATCTTCCAACAGTTTTAATTTAATTAATGTTCATACTCACACAGTTTAACTCCCAAAAACTTATGTTCGATAGATAAAGTAGTTCTTCATCTTATCAATATTGCTCACTCCAAGTGGCAAACACCGTACTGAGGTCTTCAAACTCTGTTTATCTGGGCATTAAATTGGATCACCACATGACACCGTCAGGTCATTGCTACATGAAGACAAAACGAGTTCGTCTCAGATCATACCGGTTACACCACCTTTTATCATCACCAGTACTCTCATTAAGGCTGAAACTCCCAAACTCCAAATTCATAAAAGTATTTTGAGACCACTTCTATATGGTGCTCCACTCTTTACCCATCTCAGAGAAGGCCACAGCGCCATCTACAACGCTTCCAAGAGACAGTGTTGCGGAAGATTGTGCGGCCAACATCACTGCAGAAGATGAAGACAGATCAACTACACGAGCTCTTCGAACGACCCACTGTGCCTGAATTCATTCAACGCAAGCACATAAAGTTTTTCGACTCTCTACAGCAACAAAGAAATCCACTGTTCAGGACCCTTACACCTCTGGTGCGTTGGCAACAAACCAGATAAAAATTCAGAAACGATGTGCCAGCACACGTATTTAGGGAATAAGTTTTTTTAGGTTTAGTTTACATTTCAAAACCAATGTGGGCCCCAGCACATTATAAAATTCAAAGAACGCCCACTACAACAAACATATAAGTCAGAAACTCCAAAAGAAGGAATCAGTGCATAACCGGAATATATATTCATGCTAAAACCATAAATGAAATTCAGAAATAGGGTTTATGAAAAAAAAATCAATATTGCTCATGTTATCATAAATCTTTGAAAAAAATCTTGTTTTATGATATTTCACTAAACTCTTCTTTTTTACTGTTTTTGAAGTTTATTGAGATTATGTTTGTGGCGTTTATTAAATACGCTAAAGCGTCAAATTCATATTTTATTCAATATCATAAAATATTTCTTTGTTGTCCTTTCTGAATGGGAGTTCCTCGAAAAAGCTCACACTATTATACTCCTTTGAATAATGGAATTCAGGAGATTATTTCGGAATATTTTCATTGGTCCACAAATCCAGTAGTATTCAACAGATACCAGAAGGCCGAAAGCAACTATTTATCTAATCATTGTCCTAAGAGCTGTCTTCATAAAATTCTTTATCTTACTGTGATGTACTTTACAAAAGTGAATACCGGGAAATGCCATTGTGAAACTCATTCAAACAATTCCCCAGAAGACTGCCTTTTTGGAAACTTTCCAAGTCTCGTTTGTGAATGGAACACTTCCCCGGCAGTAGGAATATTAAGCTCGTTTCCTATGAGTAATACTAACTGGAGTTTCGTATCTGAGGTGATGAAACTAGTTAATTTGGAAAGTAATTTAACCAGATGGTGGTAATTCCTAACATCAGTGTGTAATTCCAAAAAGTAATACACCATTATTCATTAATATTATTGTTTTCTTATTAGAGATGTTGGAAAATCATACTTCTAGTTTTGTTAGGCAACGTGATAATTGCTAATCTCGTATTAGATAAAATTTAATTAGATTCTTGATTATTTTCACCTTCATTAAGTTTATTTAAAAGGTTCAACTTTGAAGTTTAGGTGTTTTAAGTGGTTTATTATTCAAGTTGATGTCAAGAGGTCTGTCTTATAATATAAATCTTACTGGCTATAGAACAAAGCACGAATTTATCTTCTTCCTCCTATTCTAGCATATTATAAAATTATTGTTGTGTATTTTTTTTGTTTTAAATATCTTAATTAAAAACATTTTTGAGATTGAAACTATATTGTTTGAAAATAATCAAAAACTTGTTCTCATTATGAATAAAAATAGACATTTCTGACTCACCTCCTGGTTTTTTTACCGCTTTGCCCATCTTTTCTTGCCGAATGGTGTAATGTGGATATGGTTGATTGCATGGTGTTTCCACTGGACCGACTTCACCTAAAGGTTTAGGTTCTTTCATGTCTTCGGAGACTTGGTAGGTAGTGCCTTCCGCAAAACATAGTTCCTGTGCACAGAGATAACATATATAACGTTACTTGAACAAATATATAGGTAAATAAAGTAAATTATAAAACATATTTATTTATTTATTATTATTATTGGCGCGACAGACCGCAGAGCCTAGTATTTCCGAAGTACATCGCGCGTTTCATGACGTCGTTTTCATAGGGTGGGTTCGTCGCTCCCACGCCTATTTTTTGTGAGTGCCACCCATTGGCTAACGGGCCTCACAGAGGAGACTGCGAGTGAGTATTGTATAATTATATGCTTGAAAAAAATCACGGATAGAGCCGGGGACTCGAACTCGCAAGCTTTGGCTCGTCAAACAGGCGCGTTACTACGCTGCTAATGTCACCCCATTTATTTACTAAGCAATATAAATGTCAAGTATTATTAAAAACCTACACCACTATCATTGGGTTCTCTGAGTACTTGATATGGAAGTACCTAATGTTTCTTGGACGACTGTTGTACAAGAAGGTGATTTAGTCTAAATCATAATGGAATGTCATCTCTGACCATCCCAAAAAATAAATGAACCGTTCTGCCGTTGAAGTATCTAATTATTAATAATTCCCCCTTCACATAAAAAATCGTAAAAGACCGAAATATATGTTCTAAAAAGTATTTCTAATTACCCTCTGCCTGATTAGTTCTGACAGACGGTAGTGCTACAGATAGCCTAATATATTCTGATATAATTTAAACTAGCACTGCAGCTGTTCATAGACTGCGAATAACGTTGGTTACAAACGGACACGGTAATAATTAAATAATTAATAAAAGAATTAAAAAAAAAAAATTGGTGATCCTTGGGAGCAGTGGCATGCGCAAACCCCAGCGCACTACCCCACTGCTCCCGCACCCCGTATGCCAAAAATGGCAAGGGAGGGGGATAAAAAAAAAAATTAAAAAAAAGTTACAAACGGACTCTCTAACGTATTTAGATAAACTATTAACTGACATGATAAATAGTTTGTTCTTATTTCAAAGATATTTAAAAATTATTGGGGGCCGTGACATATTTGTCTTCACCTTACAATTAAAACACATTTTTCTAATGAACATTAAATATGGTTACAATTATTCTAATATTGTTTTAGGTTTTACAAAAAGCTTATTGTTTTTTTTCTCATTATAATTAAACTAAAATTGATTAAAAAATTCGTAATGTTAATCTTTTTGAAAAAGGAAATTTAAAATCTTTTAATTGAATGACAAATATACAAAAGAAAGTGGAATTTTGAATTCAAACATAAGAGAATTCAAAGCTTTTTTTTTCTTTTTTCTATTTAAATAAATAATTATTAAAAAAATAAATTTTAATAAATGTTGAACGGGCCTGAGGTAACACATACACAGCGCGGATTAATGTTTTTATATTTTTTTCTAATTAGTCGTGGCACTGGGTTGATGCGAGTTTTAGCAGTCTCTGCTGAAAATAATTTTAATCACGAAATTTCATAAGAATCTTAAAAAAAAAATATTGGCGAAAGAATAAAGAAAGAAGATATCGATGAGAATAATAAAGAATACAAATGGCAGCATAAGTTACACCGACCCTCTCAGATTTATAAAACTACCCTTTACAACCTCAGGGGTCTTCCAACTTTTTTTTCTTTATTCTTCCTAGAACCGACCTCACGGTTTATGATTTCAGGAAAAGAGAACTTTTTTAGTAAGGGTCACACCTTGCCAAAACGATGATACCTTAAAAGGAAGATTTCGAATCGTTGCTACAACACTCAAGCCAATCTACAAATATTTTATACCGAGAAGTTTTCTTTTCCCCTTTCTACAGAGATGTGTATATGAGTAATATAAAGCACAGAAGAAATTGTATATTATTTTTTTTTAATTAAAAAAAATTGTACAAATCGGGTGAAATGGGAAACATAACTAGTCTTTGGTTAATTGTGTGGACGAGGGGCAACACAAACACTACACTTTACCTGTTCTGATCATTTTTATGTTTTATGGCACTCTCGGGGTCAGAATGGGCGAACTAAATATTAACTATGCACCCCCGCATGGAGTTTCAGGAGCCAGCGGACAGCAAGAAGTTGGGAGCCTCTGTCGCAAATATGGAAGAGAGTCTGGAATACCAGCCCATGTGCTTGGAAAATGACCCAACAACTCCCTCCATATAACACGCCGGCACCACAGGTCCAAAGAAGAATTGATGAAGTTCCTGGGAAAAAAGACTTCACTTGTTTCAATGAGGATTATTGAGTTGGTACCGACGGATCTGTAAGATATTGTGGCATTCTCTAAAACCTGGTCTTGGATCCGACGGTGAGATCTGAGAATAATGACCTCGGTCAGGTGGGTGGAGTGGAAAGGGAAAATAAGGAATAAAAATGTTAAATAAAAAAAAAAGTTCTGCCTTTTTTTGCGTTATGATCTCCTCTTGTGAGATTGTGACATGTCGTTCATCGACCAACCTACTCGCTGTAATTGTCTGTTTGAAAAGTCAGATAAGTAAGGCTAACATAAGGTTGTGATCTCCCGTTCCAATAATCCACTAGCGTCAGACAACCAAGTAACAACCTTCAATGGACCCCTCACCTAATCTTATAATGCCAAAAGGCAATCCAAGGTATCATCACCCAGATATACATATAGCATACCTCCTATATCTATGTACCAGATATTCAATAACATCATTATAGGAGGGTATGAAAAAAAAAAAAAAAAAAAAAAAAAGGTTGTGATCTTGAATTTAACAATGTGGCTTCAGTGTAGATTTGATTTGGCAATAATACTATGGACAAAAGGACTATTTCGTCAGTCCTTCATGAAATTTAATATATTAATTATCTAGGAAAATTAAATACAAAATAAACGTAAGTATTATCTATTATACATTATTTTCATTTTAATTTTCGTATTTTACCTGTAAATTGCAAATTTTTAGTTGGGAAATAAACTTTCCACTACATAAACACTAACAATGTTTTCTGTTACCGTTTATATTTTTAATTTGTTCGGATAATTAATATATATTGATTTCGTTCCGAAAGGACAAGGTTGGACAAAGCAGTACATTTTGTTTACAGTGAACCCGCCCCACATGAACCCCAGAGAGCGATGGTCCTATATCACTTTTGAAATATTTGCTTAAGACGGGAAGGAGAGACTTCAAGATAGAGCAATATTTAAAAAGCGCCTGAAATTGAAAATGGCGTGAAACCCTCCACTCCCGCCCTCCATGGTAGCCTTACTTATCTGATTTTTCAAACAGACAATAATACCGAGTAAGTTGGTCGATGTACAACATGTCACAATCTCACAAGAGGAGATCATAGCACAAAAAAAGGCAATCATTCCGGACCGGACCTACCCCACTTAGACCCCTCAGGGTCCTATATCACTTTTGAAATATTTGCTTAAAACGGGAATAGGAGACTTCAAGATAGTTTAATATTTAAAAAGTACCTGAAATTGAAAAACGGTGAATTTCCTATGTATGAATCTACCCTATAAACAACTTCTTTATATCAACTAAAGGTACAAAAAAAACATTTAAAAAATATCAAGTAAAAAATTAAGAAATGACGAATTCGATTAACGATTTCATCTAGAAATTAGCATTATTTATGTAAATTATTCCTAGGCATATATACTGTCTGACTTTATGTCTCTTCAAATATAAATGGTAGTACGATATCATCAACCATTAAAAACTAAATTAAAATAGAATGAGAGGAATAAAAATAATTTTTATAACCCGTTTTTATTTTCTTTCAAACGTTCAATTTAAAAAATAACAGCCGGCTAGATGATGATTGAGAAACGAAGTTAAAATAAAAATAAAAATTTTAACAGCAGACCAGACCATTTGAATAATTAATTACTTTTAGTCGTATGATTTATCGTCTGAGAATAAAATTTGCTAGACAAGCCGATTTAGAAACATAGGCATACCAAGGAAAATACTTATACGAACAGATATGGAAAGTAGTGTATGAATATACATTAATGTAGTCATATGTGTACTGACCAACTCAACAATAGTGGAGACTTTAACATTAACTTTTATTTTCAAATAAAATGTCACATAACCAATAAATACCATAGTATATGTATTTCTTTGGTATTCCAAGGGAAGGCTGTTTGTAAATCCATGGAATTGGATCAAGAATATGTTACTTATTTAATAGCGTTGAGACGCATGTCTTTGCAGCCTGGGAACTACGGTAGTGCCGGTTCGAATCCGACGTAGGGAATCGACTTTTATTTTTGTGGTATATAAAATAATGATGCTATTATTTTATTATTACAAAAAGCCTAATATTTTTTCAGTTGAGGTATTTTGAGGCCCACAAAGCCCTAAATTATATTACTGCATACTAACCAAGTGGTGACAGTACACCTTAAGTTAACAGTTCAAGCTATATGCTATCAACAAAAAGTTCAAAATAAAAGGTTTAAAATAAAAAAAAATGGAAGAACGAAGAATAATCCAAAACTTGCATTCATCTAAACTTTCCAAAATTTTGATCAGACGATTGTCCAAAAACGACAGGCTTGAGTCCTCACCAGACACTTCTCTCATGAGAAAATCCTTTAAAAATAAATTAAATATTAAGAATAAAGGTCACTTTTTGTTGTATCACCCATTCCCTTCACAAACACTAAAAAAGTGATAAAGATCACTTTACACATGGAAAATATATTTCAGAGATATGCTTGAATCAAAATGCAAGTAACCAAATATAGAGTGTTCAAATAATACAATAGTGAAAGTTTACGGGGATAGTAAATACTTCTTTGAAAGTAAATAATGTATGCTATTGGACTAGCCCGGGAAAATAGTTTCCAAGCACGCGATGCAAGATCGATGTTACCCCCCGCAGCCTAAGTCAAGGTTGAGGCACTCATAAAGATATTTTCCTATTCACAGACGTAAACAAAACTATACGGAATTTGGAATTGGGATCATTGAGGAGGATTTTATCAAGGGGTTTCTGGGAAGAAAAGTTTTTGTAGAAACGGCCGGTTGGAGGGTACCAGGAGGAGGGTTGAAGGGAAAACTAAAGAAAAGCAGAACCAACTGATTGGTTGATTTACTGTCCCCGAAACTTTTATACACCCCTTTGGGATGAAATACTACCACTAATCAACTTTAGTGATTCTTTATTTTTACTGGAAAACTTTACTACCAAGCAAGAGCAAAATCTTTAACTCTGAATTCATTGTTTGCTTTGTAACTTTTCAAATATTTTCCAGTAC
>NW_027112579.1:9771-10850 GCF_000696795.3 Halyomorpha halys
ATGCTGACAATATTTAAAATATATTTTTTTATATATGTTTATATATTTATCTATCAATACTTTTATCAATTATATGACATGTATATTACGAGTTTATATTCTATTTATTTAAAATGAATATTAGTTGTATTTTGTATGTTAGGTATTGTTTATTTATATTAACGAGGGGAATTATCAAGAAAAAAAAAGAAGGAAGTCACATTGGCTTGAAAGAGAAAATATTAAAAAAAAGTATAAAAAAGAAAGAGAAAAATAGGGATTAACAGAAATAATATTAAAGTATAGAAAGAAGAAAAAAGAATAAAAAGATAAAAAAAAGCGATTAAACAAAAAAAAAGTCATATACTATTATTATATATTGTTTGCTAGTTATGCCTATGTGTTTTAATATTAGGAAAAAATTATGTAAGAAAATTTAAGCAATTTTAAAAATCGCATTACAATAGAAAGTTTTAATTTAATTTTTTAATTTATTTTTTTTAGCTGGTGATATAGAATATGGAATTAGATTTACGAATTTCGAAACGATTATTATGGTGAATTCAGTAGCCCTTTAGTTATATAATTCTTATTTTTATCCAAGTTTATTCCTTACTCCTTATGGAATTTATTAGTTTGCTTATTGTTCATTTATCATTTGTAAATTATTATCTTTACGTTCCGTACGTAACCGATCTAGCCCAAACCGATATCAATCCTTTCATTATGAACTCCCTAACCACCCAAACCCACTAGCCTTGCTTCCTCTTCTATTCCTGATAATCCTCAAAAGGAGATGGCCGCGAGACCTTCTGATGTAAAGATGTTATTAGAGTATTACCAATGATTAGTTTCTCTACATGTCTGTATCAAACCATTATGATCTTATATCAAATTTACTAGATTTATTATTATGTCAATACAGTTGTGAATATCAATAAAGAAATAAATACTTATTATCATTATTAGTCTCTTTATGAGTTTTATTCCATTATTATAAATGTTTTGCATTATGTAACAGTCAATATAATTGTGATATTTAGTACATTATGTGAATATTTATATATTTTTCCGGGACGTGGTTCCTTTAAAATAACATG
>NW_027112579.1:10955-42151 GCF_000696795.3 Halyomorpha halys
TAATAATTTATTTAATTTTTTTTTTTTTACAGTTCTATTTTCTTATTTTTGTTCCTAGTGACATGGACTACAAGTATCAAGTTTTTAGCCCTGAAGAAGGCTAGAAACTCTAGCCGAAACGTTGGCACATTAAAATAAGTTAATCGAACTTATTTGTGTTTTTCAATGACCGCACCCCCAACCATCTTCTCCTCATTCATCATCCACGGTCAACTATCTCTCATAATTACAAAGTAGCTAGTTAATCTTGCATTATTTATATCTACATAAACATTTAAATAATCAAAACAGATAACATGTTGGTTTCATTTAATAGAAATCCTTTATCTAACGTTATAAGAAGTTTAATCAAAGAATTTATAGCAGTCTCGAGAGTGCACCATATGTGCACCACTCGAATAAACTGCCCAGCTCATATTGAGTTCTTCACATTACACCGCCAAATTGCGGAAAATCTTGGAGCAGAAATTACAAACTGACCCGACTCCTGACAATAAAATGTAACACCAAACATTATCTGAAGCATTTCTGAAATTCTCAAAGCAGAAGAACATACACATGGTTCCAAAAGTTCTATTAATTGACCAACGTATGCTATTAACCTTCAGAAGGCAAGGCTAAGATCCGCGCCAAGAATATCAACCAATCCTAATGAATATTCAGTATATATAATATAATACTTTAGATACTTCTTCTTAATATTACTTTTAATTATTTAAAAAACAAAATTATTTAGCTAGTAAGCAGCATTCTAAACCTATGCGTATATAACTTATGACTACCAGTGACGAGGTTGAGAGAAAAGCGAAAAATAAATAAATAAATAAAAGCTACTTAGTCTTTTAAGTAGGAGAACAAGTCCGCTTCGGATCCCCCCCCCTAAGTTTAATGTAAATATTTTAAATAGGAACGAATGTGGTTAAAATATTATTTTACTTTAATTTTGTTTTGTTTATATATATACATTTTTTTTTTAAATTAATTTATACTGTAAATGTACTTCGACAGAATAAAATACTACAAAATAAAAACATTAAGAGATTTCTTCAAAAGTCAATATAACCATGTAACATTTTTATTGAAAATATTGATTTGTAAAATTTAAATTTTGAAATAAATTAAATAATGCTTAAATAAATAAAAATTCCATTTTAGTCTCAAAACATTTTTTATTCCTTTATAAGCCCGACATTTTGGCCAATTCGGCCATCCTCAAAAACAATCTATCACAAAAAGCTTTTATTACACATATGATCTTCCATACAAACAAATAACAATATTATTAGTAAATAATCATACCTTAATACAATTTTTGAACCAAACATTTAAAAAACAGCTTTATTCTGCCCAGGTCATTTATATCAGTCCACAAATTATCCTATGCGACATTAAAACATTAGGGAAACATATAATTTTGTTAATAAGCAATTCTTAGATTATGTCTAATCACCCAATTAGTCAATTGTTATCAATTGGATCAAAAATTAAAATTATTTATAACAGTCAACCTTCTTAGTTTTATTAACCTTCGAAGCATTTAATTTATTTATTACTACTATATTTTGGTTAAAATACCCTCTTTTTTCTTTATTAAAATTCATATCAAGGTTAATTATAATTATCAACATTAATTTTATCCCATATTTTTCGTAAATTAATTTTTCCTAAAATATCTACATAGTGTTGGTTCAGATTCCTTGTGTCTGTGTTAGGATTATAAATCAAGATAAATGATATTGGTAATTTATATTAAGAGAACTCAGCTGAAAGAATAATTTGGTAGTTTATAATTTTTATATACACTTTAATGGAATGCTTCCTATTTAATTATGCATTAATTTGTACTTGTTGGAAAATTATTATAGTTATTATTTAGTTTTTGATCATTTTTATTTCATAATTTGTACCATTTTTATACATTAACAATGTTTATTAATTGATACACACATGGCCTATATACTAAGTATATATTACTTGAATAAAATTTAATACAATATTATACAAAGTATTCTTCAAATAATTATGAACCCTTTGAAAATTCAACTCTAACTAAATCATTATACACTTAACAGAGCGACAGATGGGAAACCTAGTGTTTCGGCTTCTAATCCAACAAACAGATGACGGAAAGGGAATCTGTTTGTGATAGCTGCTCACACTCCAGCGAGCACTCAACAGCTTCCAGTTCCAGGAGATAGCCTCACTCTGGAGAATTATGTGGCCGAAGTGCCTTCTATACATCATCCTCTACCAATATTGACTTTCGCCTCTTGGGATATTTTTTTCACTTTGGCATTCAAATTGTTTTCGAACAGATCGTAAATTGTACTGAAAACTTTCTATTTGTCACTGATAAACTTTTACGGTTTAAAAGAAAAAAAATATAAGTAATTGCAAAAATTACGCCTTTTTGACAAAAAAGTTAATTTAGAAACTTAATTACACTTAAAAATTTTGAAGTTAATAGCTAAGGCATGATCATTTTTCGAGAGCGTGCTCAAAATAGTCTAAGGTCATTTTACACACGCACTTTCAGTCACAGCAAATCATTGGGATGACTTCTTAATTATAGCGAAGAAAAAAATCTTTTAAAGGGAAATGAGATTCAAGAGTTAAGCTTTTCATTCAGTCTACATTTTAAAGACTAATGAAAAAAAAATGAATAGAAGAAAAAAATGAGTTTTGAGATCGGAATTAGATTTCTCGAATAGACTAGGGAAATTGCTTGGGGAATAAAAACAACTTTTTTCTGCATCTCATATAAAATCCTATGTATTACTTTTTCATGTTTATAAAAATATACATTTCTACTTATATACCCACGCCTTAAATATTAAATAATCAAATAGAAAAAGCAATAATAACATAATGCTAAAGGCGAATAACAATCAAATTTCTGTAATTAAGCTTCAGCCCATCATAATTGATAACGCACCTTAATAAAAAAAAATTGACCAGCATATATAAGAATATTAAAATTAAAAATAACTCGAATAAATTATAAACATATTTATCATAATACAGATTTTCTCTTTGAATAAATACAGCAAATAGTTCGACCTTAATCATTTTACTCAAACATTTTTTTTTTTACAATAATAAGAAAAAAATGTAGAATATTTATTGGTTGAGAACAACTAAGTTAACAGAACTAACAATTATATAAGGAACAATTTAATTATTTCATCTTATAAATAAAATGATACAAACAGATTCCCTCATCACTTTTTACGATTTTTATGTTTTTACTTTTCCCGAGGAAATGGCTTAATTGATTTACGTAATAAGCCGTAAGATTGAAGTAATAATATCCTACTATCCCCTTTCTAAAAACAAAATAATTATTTTTCTTACGTTGTTGTGAAATTCGTTGAACTTGATAAGAACAACTTTAGGTTTGTAGACTATATTATTTGAGACTATAAAATGTTGTTGACAACATAAAACAATTAACGCACTAGAAGATGTATATTATTATACAGACTTTTATAAAAAAGTCAGGTCAAAAAGGCTCAATATTTATTGTGAGTAAACTAATATTTAGATTTCCTACACTATGCCTTCCCCAATAGTATTAAAACTGAAATATGTGTACGCACCAAAGGGTTATTGAGGTTAGGTGAAATGTTACGAATATGTTTTTTATTTTATTTGTGACATCAAAAGAATCATTAATGATCCTTCGAAGGATTTTAAACTTTAAGGATTGAATGAGGGAGGAATTTGATGGTATAAAAGAAGCCCGAAAGCTAAATTACGCACGTCCAAATAGGCCTTATAATCTAAATACGATTTTTTGTTGCGATTCACTACAGTATCAACATCAAAAATTCAACAAAATATTATCAGAATCATAGTTATAACATTTTTATATTAAAACGTCTCGAGACACTTATCTTTTAGACACCTAGAAAGAATATAAGGCATCAAAGTGAAAACAAGATCAGGAAAATAGTGGGTTAGGGAATTTCTTATGTAATATAAATATAAAATGATTAATATCTGGTTTGGGCCAAGTAGGCATTGTATGGAACATTGATATTATGATGGATGATTTTATCTGTGAATAACAAAGGAGCATTGAGGTTTTTGGATTGTAAGGATTTGATACGAGAGGAATTCGTTTATTTCAGTGTAGCCCTAAAGCTCTATTACACAAGTCCAAATACGCCTTATTATTGTCAAGTAATTGAGTATTTTGTAATTAATTTGAAGGCTAGACCGTTTGTCTAGTAAGTGTAATCGACTAGCAGTTTTCTGTCTTTTTAATCTTGTATGAGGATTCCGAATTAGTCATTTTTCTAGATTTAGTTCTAGGTAGCGGATCTTTTGGACAAGGATGATGTAGTATTTTTAAAGGATACTGTAATGGTAGAAATCATGACTATATAATTACGAATTGTAATAGAAATGAAAACCAAATTATAAACTCACCCGAAACTGAAACATAAACACGGAATGATACTTATTAAAGCATAAAACCATATTAAAACTTAACTTGTGCGCAATAAAGATGATAATTTACTAATTTATTACTTTTTTGTTAGTACCTTTGAATGAATAAAAAATATGGTTCCTATTCCTTATAATAGTCGTAGTATTCAATTTAATTACACTTCATTTTTTATTTTTATTATTTTCTTTAGAAGTTTGTTTTTATTTTTAAAGAAAGATTAATATTTAAATACTTACGAATTTTAATATTTAAATGCAGGGATAACGGTGGGTAGGGATTATTTTCGGTCAGCATTCTACCGATTTTAAAAATCAGCCGGTCGACTATTCGCTATTGAGTTCGTCTGACATTCGGACATGGTGGTGTATGTTGTCCGAATTTCTCATTTTGATTGTGATCAATAATACGGTTAACTGCGTTCATGAATACTACTACGGTGATTAGTTTGATTAAGGTCTTGAACACTGAATGCATTAGAGAGCCGGTATAGACGTGGACCCACAAACTTTTGACCAATTTATATTTAGAAATGTCTTCCTCTGACCTATCGGAGTAGTTAATTTTCTCTTCAGGACCGTCCTATCTCGGCTCTGACCTATCGGAGTCGGCCTCCAGTATTTTATTTTATATATTTATTAATTTTCTAACTTTTTGTATTTTTTTCATTTCAGTTTAGTCGTTTGATACTATCTTGTAAGACACTCTTATTTGATATGTAATAAACCTAGGGATACTAATAAAGTTTTTGCCATATGTTCCGATACCTGGCCGAGATAGGATACCTGTCAAGGGACACTTCACAGCCTTTTTGACTAAATCTATTAAAACGGGTATTGATGCAGGCCTTGTTGGTATGCAGGTCAATTATATTTTGTAAACAACACCTGTACCAAACACATGGAGCTCCTTATAAAGTATTCTTCTTGGCCGTGGCTAGTAATAGCCAATGAGGAAATAAGATTCCCAAAAGGCGACGCAGAGGATGAACCCAGAAGTAAGAAGATCGAGCTACGGGAACTAGAGGACTCTTCAGAAATGGAACTCAACGGCAAAGACACACCACGACATGAACCATCCAAACCAGAAGCTATTTAGACATTAAGTAGCAATTCATAATGTAAACAATATTTTATAGAAAACCATTTATTTGGATCATTTCAATCATTTTAAGTATTAGATATTTGTATTATTTCGTTTTATCATTACACCATCATATAATATCATTTGTAAATAAATACTTAGTTTCTTTATGTAGTTTATGTATTATATTATACAATACCACCCCTTATCATATTATATAATTATTGGTAACAATATTTTATAAATATAAAGGTATTTAATTGGTAACTGATAAACAGAAATAGGCGCTTGGAAAAGAATCCAATTATTATCAATGGTAGGACTCAATCTTAATTAATTAATTCATTATCTTATTTTTGGATAATTGCCTTCAGCGATTATTCTGGCATCCCGACGACAGATACAGTGCATATTTTAATTTCTGTTCCTTATTTTATTTCGAATTTACGTAAATGTTTTCTATGGATTAGCAGCGGATCTGTTTAGTTTTTTTTTCAAACTCTTAATATGAGCTGTGCTATCTCTGCATTCATCTGATCTTTAATTTATCATACCACCTGAAATTTTTAACTCTGATGATACCTACTGGTACTGGTATTTGGTAAGGGGAACAAGTCCGGTAAGTGGGCCTAGTGGACATTTTTGCCAACCCCTGACGGCTACCTAGGTTACCGCCGCGTACTAACCAAGTTGGGAATGTCAAGATTCATTCTTCGGGACCGCCGAAAAATGAATGTTTAACTGCCCCAGGTGGGAATCTAACCCACAACGTTCCGAACCGAGCGCACTGGGACCTGCCCTCCAACTCGCACTGCTGTCACGTCCCTCTGATGATACCTAAATCGGCAAAAGTTGATTTATTTGTTATTTTCTTTTAATTTAGTAATATAAGCCTTTGTGTTCCAATATTGCAATAATATCTTGAACTTAATTAGTATCCTAATGCCTTTTGACTGAGTACTTTCTGACTTATTAATTTTGCTTACCGAAAATAATGGAATAAATAATAAAAATCTATAATGTAATATGAAATAAAAGAATTGGCTACGAGGGAAAGATGGCGTGGAATCAAATGGCTGCCAATCACATTAGAGGGAGAGGCAATCGGAGCGAATCTAGCAGTACGGAGCCATTTCACGCTCCCTGGTTTGACCAAAGAAATAAACAGTACCAGCTCGAGGGAATGTTATCTCATCGGGTTTCAATATTTATATAAATATAAAAGTGCGATTAATCATAGCTGTAATTAATGACAGTCTGAGTAAAATATTGTTTTAAAAATTAATAGGATAAATTGCAAACATGATTTAATAGATTTTCTGGTACGCTTGTGATGTTTTTGTTTACCCTTAGTTATGATTATTTTCATGTTTATTGACTTTTTTATGGAAACATTTCACAACAACGCAGTCATCCAAGATCATCTATACCCTACCCTTGTTGTGTCAATTTCTGAAGCAATGTGTATGCAATTTGAAAAAAAATCATATGCATGAGGAGAATTAATAATAACTACCCTTCCAATATTAAAATTGGATGGTCCGATCATTGAGCAAATCGAGCTTACGAAGTTTTAATCCTGTTTTTCATAGTTCAGTTTACATACTTACAAATCCTTTCTACTTATTGGGTTTTATTTACAGATTCGCAATCATTTTAGATCTTATCTTGACTGGCAAGAAATGGGGACAAAATTTGTCCCATACACACTAGAAACTTTTTCGTTATTTAAATAGTTCTTTATATCTTTTATTAATATCCTTAAAAATTGCAATTTAATTCTCTAGCAGAGAGGTTATCAAAAATGTTTTTCCACAGTGGGCCCAATTCACTAATTGAGGCATGGCAATGGAAAAGAAATAATAACGAAATAATAAACGAAAAATAAGATGTTGACGGGATAGTGATTAAGAAACAAGCGCCAATCGACTGGTTATCGCTGACAGTTTAGTTCCTAGAGCTTTAATTTTTTTTCTCATAATTTTAGAGAGAAAAAAATCGTGGACAGCTACCTATTTTTTTCGTTTTTCTCAAAACTAGTTTTTTAGCACAGGCAGAAATGTAATGAAAATTAAAACCATATTAGATTCCAACACAGGGGAAAAGGATACTGCCATTGAGTTATAATTGAACTAAAAAAATTCTTTGACGTTGCCCCTATTAACAAACGCATTTCCCCTTTCGATTTATCACCACAACGTACATTGAGTATGACCATCATTAAAATTAATATATGATATAACGGTGAAAGAGCCATACGCAGAGAAATAGTTATTTCATCCTACTGCGTCGCTCTGAGAAAGCAATCTTGATATTTCCACTCTGCAGCTGCACAGAGCTTCTAAGAAAGTAGAGATAAAAAGAAACCGCTTACAAGAGTTCTTTACATATCTTTCTTCTCTTCGTATTCAAAATTATGTAATTATTTTTATATTATTTATTGCTCAAAGAATTATTAGTTCATTCAGTTCAAAGAATAACTATAAGAGTCATAATGATAAAAAGATAGTTGACCGTGGATTATATATATGAGGGGAAGATGGTTGAGGTTGCGGTCAGAGAATAATAGAAATAAGTTTAAAAAGCTTATTTATTAGTACCAACGTTGCGGCCATAATTTCTATCCTTCATCAAGGCTAAGAACAAAAAGCAGCATAACAAACAGTGAATAAAGGACATGATTAAAGTAAATAATTGTACAGAATGAATATAGATAAAAATAAAGTAATGAAATAAGTGGGACCTTTGTTGACTTACATGTTACATTAGATATATATTTTCTTTCTATATCTTTAGTTTTTAAATTATTATTATTAAATTAAATTATTCCTATTTCGCTATTGTTTTTTGCATAATATAAGTTTATATTTTTATTTCACTAATTATGTTATTTTAGTCACATATTTAATTACCTATATATACGTATTATTTCCCACTTCTTTCATTACTTTTTTTTTATCTATACATTCTGTACAATTATTTACTTTAATCATGCTACATGTCCTTTATCCACTGGTAGTTATCTTGTTTTTGGTTCTTAGCCCTGATGAAGGCTAGGAATTCTGGCCGAAACGTAGACACTAATAAATAAGTTTTTTAAAACTTGTTTGTGTTATTTTCTTCCCAACCATCTTCTCCTTATATAAGATTCATACGAAATCCAACATCATTAAGTTATAATTCGTGAATGTAAACTAGTTAATTAAAACTTTATCATTACTAAAAAAAAAATCTTTTTCTACTGATGAATGAAATTTCAAGAATATGCAGATGACGATGGCTAAGAAAGTGACATTTAATATCTGCAATACGACTACCCTATAGTAAGGACAAAAACTGTTTTTATAATATGATAAGATTTCAATGTTTAAGTAACAATTAAAAATACTTAATGAATATAATTCTCTAAACATAAATAAAATAAATGCAGGATATTTCCCTCTGTGGCGCGAGCACTACGGGTCGTCGTCTTCAGGCGCAGAGGTACACCATTCCGCATGACAGATATGTATTGCGGGATGGAATATCAATTGCCAATTAACACTAATATTACAGTAGGGATGTTATTTCTCTACTTGGTTTAATAATTATTCACTCAGTATTGTATTAATTATTATAGAAATTAGAAAAAATTGTTAAAATATTAAAATATAAGTTGGAAAGATTTAGGCTAATTTCACACCAACTTTTTATTATCTATAAGATTCTATGTTTCCTGATGTTATTATTATATTATCTGATACCGTATTTAAAATTTATGCTTTATCGCAACCAAAATTATGATTATTTTGTATTCTACGTTTTACTAGTATTTTTGTTTTGTTTTTTAATGTTCATTTAATAATGTTTTTTTATTACATCGATTTTGCTAGGTCATTATAATTTGCGCATTCTGTTCAATTAATTTTATATATTACATTTCCTTAGTTACTGTTTCTTCTTTACGTTTCTTGCTTGTAGTTGTTTATTATCATCCTAATTTCACATCTTTATGATCATACTTTTCAAATGCTTTTTTATAGTGCGTGGCGTGATAGATAGATAAATAGGTCTAATTAAAAAAAAGTAAATAATACATTTTGTCAAAGATTATGATGAAACAATAATTTATAAAATAAAAAATTACATTTTAGAAGTTATGACAAATCCCTTACAGGGAAAATATGCAACAGTAAATAATTGAAATCTACATCAAAATATAAAAATAATTGGTTTTTCTCAATTGACATGATAATTGTTATCGATATAAAATATATTATTACTATAAAAGTGAATATAAAGATTGATAAAATCCAAGTTTGTATAATATAATTGTATTTTGTAAAAGATAATAGACGGCCGAAGATTAAATAAACAGATAGTGAGAGTTTTTCTTTAAAAATACGTGTTTCATAGAAACTGGATGGAAGAGTAAGAAAAAATGCAAAAAATATAAAGAAAAATTCGAATGGAACAAACCAAGTAACGCATCATCTTTCACATGATACTCAGTATGCAATATAATTTTTTTTTCAAATTTTATTTATTTATAAATATTACAATCTGCCACAATGTTTTGGGCAATAAGTAATAGTGATAACTGATAACATTAATATTAAAATAAAATAACATAAGAATAAAAATAAATTAAAAAGAAATTACATAAAAATTAATAAAATCTCTCTCTAGATATATACAAACAGAAGGACAAAGAAAATAAACTAATCAAACTATGTAAAAATAATCATCAGTTGCATTTACACTCTAAAATACAACATTTACACTATCCACCAGAGGGTCCCTAAGCCCACTCTGTTCCCCACGTATGCGAGTTAGAGCAGACAGCACATTCCTCTCACCACTTCTCTAGGAATGAGCCAGTAATATAAATATAATTTTTAAAACAAGTTCATTTATGAAATTTAGTCAATGGCCGGACTTAAGTTACAAGTCTTTATCGAGTACAAGTAAGACTCCCTATCCAAATCAGGTGAATTCCTAGTAAAATTTGCTCTCAAATTCGTCTAATATTGAGGTTCCATTCAACCAAGACATAAAAAACCTTCATTTCATACAAAGTTTTAACTTGAATATTTTTAACTTGCTGAAATATTTTGTTTTGATAACATAACACTTTCTGTTAATAATCAGTTCTCACGTAAATATTGATCATTAAAATATAAAAAGTGCCTGGTAGATCCTATTGTTGAAATAATGATTTAATGTAGAAAACTTAAATCATTCGTTGGGGGAAATATAAAACAGTTTGATCCTTTAATAGAAAAATATATTTTTAAATTAATTTCTTCACTAAAATTTAAATGAATAGAACGTAACAACGAAAATAAAAAAGAAACTATTCACTTTTGTTTCATCAACATTCCATCTCTGAACTGATGGTAGTAGCGTGGCAACGCGCCTGTCTACCAACCCAAAGGTTGTGAGTTCGAGTCCGGTTCTTCCTGGAATTTTTCCAAGATTAAAATTAAACAAAACTCACTCACAGCCTCCCCACGGGCATTTTTGAGGCCCGTTAGCCAATGGATGGCACTAAAAAAATAAGCGTGGGAGTGAGGAACCCACTCTATGAAAAAAACACGTCAAGAAACGTGCGACGTAAAGTCTTAATACATCGCGCGAGGTCTTGGACCTCCACGGTCCATCGAACCAAAAATGATAAAAATATATATAAAAAGTAGAGAATACTTTAAGAATCATTATTTTTTATTTATTGTTATGCTAATATTTAAAATTAGAACATTTATTTATATTTGTTTCATTATTTTCATGTTTTCTATTATTAGTAATATTATTTTTATTATCATAATAAGAACAATGACAACAACATGGCGAAGTCCAGCCACCTTCCGATACTATTATCTTCAAACATCTAAGAATTTTTTAACAATACGGACTAAGGCTGTTGTGGTTTATTTTAGTTATTAAGCACTTATAGCGCGTTAGTGCCTGCCACAGTTGACATCTGGATTGTCTAATTTGTTAATATTATAATTAATGTTACTCTTGTGTAATTATATACTAATATTAGTAGGCCATAGAAGAACGTGCTTAACACGTTTCATCAAAATTGGTGGAATCAATTAAAAATGCTGTTGAACGACTCTCTTTCCTACTATCACCAATAGTAGACTGGAGGTGATTCATTTCTGATAAATTGTTAGCAATAACTAATAAACGACTTTAGTAATTTATAAATTACCAATAAACATCAATGGGAATTCTTGCACTAAATGCATTACACATTATTTAAGATTTTTTTGTTCACTTCCAATAAACATTTCCTATGATAAAATAAAGTTTAAAGATATCAGTGATCAGTCCATTCTCCAGGAATCCGCCATCAAAATCTGACATCAATAACCCATCCGATGCCTGCTGCTAAATGGCTTAAAATGTATTCCAAAGAGTTGCCACGTGGAACACATGTGAATGGAATACATATTTGTCGAGATAAAACTTCGGAGAAGTAAGGTTCGAAGAAATAGTAAAAATCATTTTAGTTTTTTACAGTGATATCACTTTATTCTTCCTCTAACGAGGATTCCTAAATCCATTACCTAATTGTTTGATATTTTCCTTTTTATATGAATTAATTTTTATTTTAAAAAAACATTATTATTACACTAAATGTTAATGACCTTGTTTTATTTTTTGCTGTCATTTTTTTTTTTAATGAGAGGAATTTATTTTCTACTCAGCAATTGCAATAACATACAATAGGTCTGTTCCAACGACCACGTTTAACTGTCAGGAGCGTACGCGGTATGCAGTGTCCTAACAGTGGGTTCGTGCAGTACTAATGGCTGTCACAGTCGGTAGTTCAAATACCAAATGTATGTGGCCATCTTTGCTCTTTGAAGGGAAGTATGTCTCACTATCTCTGCATATCGCTCTGAAACTGTTGGAGCCTCTTGGCAGTTGAAAGTGCTATCTTGGTCAGCATATGTCCTCCGAAGAGCAGGGCTGGCCTTTTCCACACTTTTGCGCACTTCTGTAGATCATTAATTTGAGGTGGATAGAACGATTAGGAGAAGTTAGCAGGTGATTAGATTAAGCCTTTATGAATAGGTCCTGACTTGTTGATCTTCTTATTGCAGTGGCGAGCTAGCGTCAGGTGTCTGTTAAGGGTGACACCCAAATATACTATGCTGCCTGCTGGTCTATTTACGTGTCCTGCTACCCTATAGACTTTAGGAAGAGGACGCTTGTTCTTCTGGGATGAAAAAATAATACAATCGGTCTTGGAATTAATTTTTTTTAATAATTTATTTACAACTATATACATACATACACATCAAATAAATTTGCTGTAAGTGATATTATGACATGATACAAACATGTGGAGAATCTACCCATTGATAGAACTCCAAAAACATTTCTAAAGGAGAAGATCTCGAGGCCATCTTCTTTTCAGACGCCTAGGAGGATTATTTGGTAGTGAAGGAGAAGCCAGGTTAGAAACGAGTTGGTTTGGGTGGTTGAGAAGTTTATTATGGAAGGATTGGTATCTGGTTCTGGCCAAATCAGCAACTTATGGGACATTGAGGTCCTGATGGATGATTTGAGTAAGTAAGGAGCATTAAGGATTTTAGAATGTAAGGATTGGATTCGAGAGGAATTAGATGGTTTACTGGAGCTTCATAGCTCAATTCCGTATGTCCAGATATTGGAATTTTTAAAATATTTTTTACTCATTTTTGTGTGTTAAAGCAAAATCAACTAGCGTGAAGAAGTAAATAAACAACTTATTTAAGATATTAGTTGAGTTTCAACAACGTATCAGTTAATCAGTTGTGTACTGGTAGTTACAATTACCAAAAAAAAAATTAATTTTCTTACATTAATCTATAGATACTATATGTTAATTATTAATTGGCATAACTTATATATTAATGATTATAATGCAAATATTTCAGTTTTTAAAATAATTAAGTCACAAGTTTCCCCTTTTTTTTTATTCGTTTTCTTACTATAGTTCGTAGCTAAATTCGAAAAGAAACTTTTAGTTTCTTAATTATTTATAGATTTAAGCGAGTTTTAAGGTTACATAACGCAGTCCCAGTTCAACAGTGTAACAGTGTAGTCTCAAAAATGGTTGAAAACTAGAGGCCAGATCTATCTAAATATCTAAAAACAAATTTTAAAATTATATCGATTATATAAATTCTAGATTTTACTTATTGCTAAGATTACATGCATATCTCAAAATAACCATTTTTGGAGACGGTATATTGAAGTGGGACAGCGAGAAAATCCTATAACTTTAATGGTTAACTAATTTCCTAGAAGTGCCTTATTTAATTCTCTCATTTCAAAATTGATTTTTTTTTAGTTATTAAAATTTAATTCCATTTTTTCTTTATTTCAATGTTTTTTTCAAATTCTCAAATGACTGGTCCAATTGAAATAAAATTAATGATAATTTATTTTTAAAATTTTCTTTTATTTCAAATCTTATTTTTTTCATAAATTATTTTCTTTATGCTTATCCTTTATAATGTCAAGCAATTGTTTACAAAGTTAATTTTCATAATAATCATGGGTCTAAATAAATGAACAGTTTCAAGAATTTATATATGTATTTTATATTTCTTATACTATCGCTGTTCCCAATACTTCGTGTGATATATGCTTATAAAGTATTTTCTTCATTTTTGTCCTTGATTATATCAAATATAATCATATAACATTATAAAATAATATAATGTTTGTAAAGTAAAATTTCTTAATAAATTATTAGACTTAATGAATGAGCAAAAATCATCGATGTAACTTAGCCATCAGAAATATTGAAAATGCGTGATTCAATGAACGAACTTTCTTTTTAAACAGATGATTACACCCTAAACCTAATAGATACACAATGACGTACATATATCGAGTAAACTTTTCGCTGGCAGTAAGAGATCAGAAGGCCTACGAAACTGTGGATAGGAGCCAACTTGGTGGTTTACACAATCCGAAAATAGTATTAGACATTACAGACCCATATATCTAGTATCTAGTCTGGCCTCCTGCTTATATAAGCTACTGCAGTCTTTCTTTATAGCTTATAGTTAGATTACTGTATAGTTGTAAATTATCGTTTTCAATTTTAAAATCTATAATTGAAAATTAGGGTTTTAAAGAGAGTTTAAGCCAATTTTTCATAACGAAAATAAAGGTTGTTGCATAAATTATAGCTTAAATCCCTGAGAGAATTGACCATTGTATAATATTTCTTGACATCAGTGGGTAAAAAATAATGAAAAACTTTATTTTTATCTTCATCTTCAGTTTGAATTGCTGGGTGTGTTGTATACAGGAGTGAATATCATTGATTGAGAATGGCATAATTGCCAAAAATGTAGTTCAATACCACCAACCTCAATTTTCTATCTCAATCCCAATTTTTATTTTATTTACTTTTTTTTTATCCCGTATATTATTTCTTTAAAGGGTTTTCCGTCAAAGCCACATTCTCCAATTAAAAATACAAATATCTCTCTTGTAAGTTTTGTAGTCTTAGCAACCTTTTTTTAATCTGTTACGTAAGATCTATTGAAAATAGCTTCATAGGAAATTGATAGAAAAGTTGATAAATGTTTAGAGCAGAGGTGACCAACCTGCTCTAACCTTGGTGGGGGGTTAAGTTCTAGGGACTGCCACGAAATTAAAAAGTCCACCTCCTCCAGATTCCAACTTCCAAAATTCTCAAGTTACTAAGATCTGCGCCTCAACTACCTGAGCCACGGACAGCCCACTTTACGCCTGCTTGTCTTGGGCTACTGCTATCCATTTTGCAGCATGCAGCTCTATCATATCTTTATTGATTCTGTCTATACATCTCGGTTTGGACCTCTCTTGAGGTCTCTTGCCAATTATATTGGCATTCATATGGTTATATCAGAATAAAAAAAGTATTACATTTTGTATCATATTTTATCAATCGTTATATAAATTAAGTTAAAAATGGAAAAAAAGATAAAAAGAAATATAATTATTGGATAATTTCTAAATAAATATAATAAGTCTTAAATTTCATTGTTTAAAATTTCGAAAGACGACGTTGAAATAAAATTTAATTAAAAACTTGCCCCTAAAATACTTCACTAGTGTTTTTAAAACATTACAGGATTTGCTATTTTACAATCTCTTTTAACAACATTCAATTTCTTTAAAAATGCAATATCATGAAATTGGTCTAAAAGAGAAGTGTAATGAGGACTCACTATGCAATCATTACAAATTGTAATATGTATTATTATATCTCCACAATTCAATCAGAAACTAAATCATTTTTCATTTACCTTAATTTTTTGGGCTACTTAAGCCATCCAGTTTGTGTCAGAAAAATTGATTGAGTGCTTAGATTTCCAATTGGCTATTCAGATTTTTCCTTCCAATCCACTTCCTTAAATGAAATCAGATGGTAAACTGAAACGGAAGTATATCTGGTATCTTTATCGTAGTTCGTCATGCTAACAGATGTTTATCGTAGGATTGCCGTCATCTTAGATTGTTATAATGATTTTTCCTATAAAAATATCATTTTTAACAGATTTTTTTTTAAACAAAAAACTTCGAAAAAACGTAACCTTTGGGTCTTTTACATAGTTACATGACCGCTGAAAATAAAATCTCCACTATATTTACAAAATCTAGCTAAATCTGTAAAACTCTTATTACACTAATTAATATTACTATTTTATTCCATCTAACGTAACTTACAACTAATTCTTTAGCACGTGACCTGGTGGTTCGAATCTTCTTAAAGACGTTCCTACCAGAAAATTTCTTTAAGATTTTTGAAGATGTCATCAATGTTGTTCAGCCAATGACACTGAATAATCAAATATTTTATTCGGTACTACTAAAAGTTATTTTGCTATTTAGGGGTCATAAAAAAAACTTAAAATTTACGAGTTATTTCCATCTAAATTGTAACTAAAGATGGGTTTACACTTCAGATAACATGGCTTAGAACTCCAGATATTATATTTTGCTTCCTTGCTGTTCTCTAGAGAAATATTGTTAACATTGTTAAAAGTGTGGATGTCGATTATCTTCAAGTTTTTAAATGCTTTAGATAAGTATAGTTAAAAGGCCTGAAGAACCCAGAGGTTTATTAATTAATAATTATTAATAATTAATAGCATCAATTTTTATATATATTCCTTCCTTCAGTGTACCTAATCCAAAAAAATAAATCAACAATATAAATAATGTTTAACCCTTCGTTTTTTTTCCCAAACCAATAATCTTAAAAACTAACCGAAGGGTCAAGTACCCAATTAATTATCTCTTTTATTTTATTATTAAATACTTATATTACACCTAATTGATAAAAAATCAATTAACAAAATACATATTATATTCTATCTGCACGATAGAATCTACAAACTTAAAATTAAGTAGTTATATTGGGTAAAAATCGATACTTAATTTGTAAAAATACTTAAATCGAATTAATGTGGTAACCATCCCTTAATAATTGTGAATATACTATTAAAATTTGTGATGCAGCGAGTGTCATACTCAATGTAACGAATAAAACATTATGCTATAGCGCATAAAATATATTATCCTATAGTCAATGAACAATAAATTATCAGCAACAGCCAATCTAGCAGTTAATTAAAGACTTGTAACAGACTATTAGTTAGTCTTGTCCAATTTGCAAGTTGCTAGCGCGTGGCTACCAGGGACGCTCTATTTCATATTGTGGTAATAGAATATTGATCATGATGTTTTGAAACAAGAAAAAATTGAAAAAAAAAAGAAACATAATGAAAAACGATGATTTGGGGTATATAATACTTGAAGTAACTCCAGGGAGAAACAGTATAATTATTGAAAATTTTTGTTATTTAAATAACTCAAAGCAATGTTGTTTTTTAAATACAATATATCCACTCTTCAAAAGTAAGGTTTGTTTTAGGAAATCAAAATTCTATATTCCAACATTATGCAGTTTATTTTGAGAGTTAAATTTTCTCTTGTTAGATTAGTATTAATAATCAACATTTTCAATAATTTAAATAAAACATTAACTTACATCAGATACTTCATTTTTTTTTTTTTTTTTTAGTAATTATCCTCCAAAAGTGGACATATCGACGTATGATGGAAAACTCCTCAAAAAATTAAATCATGACGACGTAAACTAATTAAAGAAAACAATGTAATTAAAAAGGAAAGTCAACAAATTAAAAAGAAATTTAAAAAAAAAATTAAGAAATATACAAAATACATAAAGTAATAATATATGTATGCATTAGATAAATGTCGTTATTTTTATAGAAAATTCCATATCAAATGAAGGCAATAAAGGATGAAGGATTAAAGAACAACAGGACTTGGAAAAGACTTTAAGAAATATACAAAGGATATTAAGTAATAGTAGAAAACGAAGCAAATAAATGTTACAATACTTAAATATATGCGTTAGAGAAATATCAACATTTGATAGATAACTTAACATCTATGGTTCAATCAAGATGATATAAGCAAATTAAAGAAAACAATACACCTAAAAAAATTTAAGAAATATCCAAAGGATATAAATGATTAATAATACAAAATAAATAAATAACAAAAATATAAAATAGCTCGAGCAGATGCCATCTTAAAAATTTTACTCACTTATTAAAATTAAATTTCAGGACTCAAAATTTTAATATTGTAAATTTTGAATGGTTTGTTATTTTTAAAAGAGTATTATAAGGATCCTGAAAAATTTTAAGTCAGTAAATAATTTTAATAACAAATTTAATTAATACGCCTAAATAGTTTTAATACATAATTTAAAAATTAAATTATTTAGATTTATTAAATTAGGTGACTAAAAATTTTAATATCATAAATTGTTAATGTTTTATAATTTTTAAAAGGGTATAATAAAAATCCTAAAAAAAATTATTGGAATAAATAATTTAAATAAATAATTTAATTATTTCACCCAAATATTTTAATACATAATTTAAAAATTGAATTATTAAAATTAATTAAATTAGGTAAGTCAAAATTACAATATCATAAAATTTTAATGTTTTATAATTTTTAAAAGGGTATTATAAGAATCCTGAAAAATTTTATTGCAGTAAACATTTTTAATAACTAATTTAACTAATACACCTAAATATTTCAATATATTATTTTTAAATTAATAAATAAGTCAACGGTTTGCCAATCCCACTTCAACTTCTGACATCACTCCAAAATATTTCAACGTATAATGAAGGAAATTGAGACCATTTATCAAGATTAAAATAATTAAAAACAAAAAATTAAACAGTAGTTATACATTTAACCTAGCTAAAATTACGAATGAGGTAAGATTTTACTGACTAGAAAGATTTTGATTCCGTATAGCTCTTCTCTGCACTTCCACTAAGCCGCATTACCTCGATAACCATTTGTTTGGTAAATTAATTGCTTAAGGGACTCCTTTAGAGCAATATACACCAACGGGATTGCCCGCTGGTCCAACAATTTTAATAATATAATTTGAGAAATTAACTAACTCTATTTCCTAGACTTAGGTAAATAATACTTTTTTATTTTTACTATTGCATGCCTAACTTAAAACCTTCAAATTAACTAAAAATATGCAAACCATTTGAATTAAATAATCGCCGATTTAGACATGTTCAAAATGTTTGGAAGATCAAAGGAATATTGAGGGGTTGTTAGCAAAATCACAATTTCCGGAAAATGAGTAAAATCTTTTCTTTTTTTTTCTTTTATTTTATTACATTTTCTTCTGAGCGGTACTTAATTTTTTTTTAATTTAGAAAGGTTTATGGTGTTATATATGATAGAGGAGTATATATAGAATAAATAAATGAAAATAAGGACGTTTCAACAAATGAAACCTTCCAATAAATACGCGTAGTCCATACTAATAAACATAGTTAATTTCATGATTATTTAGCCATATAACTTTAATTAACCAAATATGCACTATAGTAGATTTTGCAAACTATTAAGATAGTATACAACACTTTAATAGCGTTACTATGTACAGAACAATATGTATTTATAGATCTATATTTCAAGTTATGTTGTATACTTAGATTTTATTCTGCATGCTCCAATCCAAGTCATTTATAAATTTAAAATTTTTTTTTAGTTTTTTTCTAAAAGATATATGTTTGTTAGGTACTATATTTGTTTAAATATGTAAAGATAATTGTATGGTAAACTATATTTAATTCTTCAAATCGATTTCTTAATAAGCGGAGTTATCTGTTTTTTTTTCTGACTGTTCTAGCTGCTGCGAGGAAATTTTCTGTTTTAATTGCAACGGGAATTGAAGGTTTAACTTCCAAGGCCATAGCTGGGGCCCTGAACTCTTTTCCAGAGGCTACAAAAGTTAGGCAATTTAAAAAGCAATTACAGTCATTCGGATCATAGGTTCATCAGCCAATAAACATTGTAAAAAATAAAGTAATAAATTGTAAAGTGGTTTGATTACTTCTACCATATAATAAAAATTAAAAAAATTATTTTGAATTTTATATATTTACAATAACATGGATGATGTCTATTTTAATGAATATATAATAATTTATTAATAAATATATAAGCAGTGGGGTTTCTCAGTGAGTAACGCACTGTTCTCTTATCCCTAGGGTTCGAGTCCAGCTGTGGCAGATTATTATATGTCTCGTCATATCAGCAGTAGATCGATCTTGGTTCATCCCCAGCCTCAAGAGTAGTGTTCTCAACCAGCTCCCATCCTGCGAGAACCTTAGGGTGGGTCGCGGGAAGGCTTCGGTACCACTCGACCTACATATTTTATGGGTATGTTGTCGGCAAAAGTGTAGCCAAAAAGATTAACGTCAGAGGCTTGACAAAGAAGTAGTTGCTAATAACTGGTTTCCTTCTTCAGTTCTTCTGGTTACTGTTCAGGTAGATATTCCAATTGACATTGGAATGGTTTACATTCTAACTAACCTCAGCGTAAACCTGAGCTCCGAGGCGTGGTTAAATCTCCATTTTTTTGGCTTCACTTTTCCTAAACACCCCTCTAATCTCGAGTCTTCTAGGTTTTTAGATTGTTTCCTATCAATAGGTTACAAAATATTACAACCCTTAGAGTAATTTAAGCAATTAAAGTTGTGTTGAAACACTTATTTATTAAAGTCTGACGCAAACCTAAAGTTCTTGTGAAATATTTCGTACTGGTTAACAAGTAAGTATTAACAAGTCACACGGCGCATGCACATTGGAGAAGAGGAAGACTAATTTACTCTACTGCGCCTAAAGAAGTTTCATTAAAAAAAAATATATATATATTCTAACATTCTCTATATGTCCTATTTCAATATAAATATACAATCAACTATTATAATAGTGGACATGAATACGTATGAATCGATTGGCCCGAAGTTCTAATTATAACCCTATTGAATATATAGCTGTATATATTTAATATATTTAAAAAAATACTGATACAATAATTTTACACTTACCTCTAGTGGTGGGTTGCAGGGATCTTTGAGTGCTGGCTGCACGGAAATGTGTACTTCCATTTCTGCATTGCTCTCTTGAAAGGTGGCTTTGATTTTGGCGGTGAGGTTTTTTGCTTCTGGAAACAAACATAATTGATCCATAAGCTCCTGTCAAAACCAGTTCAACAACTGTCAAAGTTATAAACTAACAAAGTAGATGAGATTCTCTCCTTTGAGTTTAGGAGTTATACTTAGTTTTCACAAAATACATCGCTGGGAATTATTAAACTACATTGGGAACTCTAACTGTTTCATCACTAGAGACAAGGATGAAATAATATGAAATTAATTAGTTTTGAAGATTACTGAAATCTGTAAACCATTACCTCTGTAATAAGGAAGATAATTAATTTTTTTTTTTATCTCCTTAAAATCACCCGCAGCACTTATAAAATGTCAAAAATGTAAAGCCTATAAAAAATTAAATTTGTATGTACTGACCTATTTTTGATTGAACATAAATATGGTCAAATATAAAAAATTGATATCTGGGATCAAAAAAATTTTAAAGAAAAAACGCTGAATATAAAAGTTATGGACTAATTAACGTTAGTTTAGCAACTGTGCGTTTCATTCTTAACATGGCAAGACTAGGTCACCTGATTGCATTTTATAATCTTTGAGATTTTTCTGTTTGTTAGATCCTAAATTTAGAAACATAGAAAAAAAGAAAACATTTTTTTTTTCAAATACATAGATTTTTTTGACGATGTACCGAAGTACAGTACCTTAACAAATTCTGGAAGTCCATGACGGTGTTTAAAATGAAAATACAAATTATTTTTTCTTTTTTTAATTCGTAGTATTAATGAAAAAATTTACTAATGAAATTTTAGGACTTTAAAGTTCAAGGAATGAACATAGACCAGTCCTAATTTACCATTAATGATATCTGAATTCAACATTAATCTTGTGAAACCTTTGGGGGTTAGAATTAAGTTATTTAATATCCAACATCCCAATCAGTAATCGATTATTTCTTTACCAGAAATTTTGAATTTCTTTTGCAACGGTCGTGTAGTCAAGGAATATATTTTGATTAATTAAAGCAACTGCATTAAGTTCAAATACGTTTTATAATTGCGAGAAGATAGCTGACTATGTGAAGTATATAATATGTAGTGATATAATTCGGGTGGCGGGTAATAAAGGTACGAAATATTAAATGTTACCCAACGTTTCGTCCCACTCTGCAGGGCTTCTTCATTAAATAAAATACAAACGTTGTATGTAGTGAAAAAAAAATTAGAATATATACACAAATAAAATAAGATATTGTAGAAAAAAAAATTATTAGATAAAAAACAACTTTAAAAAGACCATATCTAACCTTTGCCACAATTACTTCACCTATATGTTTACAATTAACACATACCTTTTTACCATATTTGTTACTATTACTAGTATTGATCTAATATTTAGTACCCTAGTTCCATATAAACAATGCTACCACATATTGCTCTATTCATTAATTATATGAAGGGATGATTGGGCCAAGAGCCTTTTGATTTATTAATTACTATTAATAATTATATCCAAGCAGCCTTGATGAAGGGCTGAAATTCTGGCCGAAACGTTGGCACCAATAAATACGTTTTTACTTGTTTCTGTTTTTCACTGATCGCACCCACAATCATCTCCTCATATATATTATACATATATTATTATATTAAATTATGTTTTATGAACAGTCCACTCATCATTACTGTATTTATTATTAACTAGTTTCCTATTAATTTATATTTGTATTTCCTTAACGTAAGCTGTCTTTTTTTTTATGAAAAAAATATATGATATTTTTTTTGTATAATTACTTAGTTTCTTTATATATGTATTCTATTTTTTTATCACTTCTTACAATGTTTGTATCTTGTTTTCATTCAGCTTTAACGAACCCCTATAAAGTGGGTCGAAACGTTGGTTAGCATTAAATAGTTTTTTTCTACTATTTGTTTATTTTTATTGACCGTCACCCGGACTATCTTCCTATAATTGTTTATAATTATTAAACTGAAAATGTAATATTTCATCTGATCTAACCTGACCAGAGAATATAATTTTTTTATTTTTAAATAAAGTTCTGGTAATTATTACCGGGACGGAAATTTTCATTCAGAGAAATTACATTATCTGATGAGAGGTCTCTTGTTCTAACAGATCTTTACTGGGTCACGCTACCGTTAGTGGGTAATTATTTTAATGGAGAGTCATTATTAACGAGATTTTCACGGAAGTTTTTTAACTTACGTAAAAATATAGGTTGTAAAATTGCTTTGACCATGAAAATGCATTTAGCTAAGGCATAAACACGTATGGAAAATGAAAAAAAAAAAATTTATTGCTCCAATTGTGAAATATGATGCATGAAATTGATGTAGATATATAACGATGACATGAAAAATTATTGACTAAAAAAAAAATTCTTGATAGATTAATTGAACAGCTCACATTATTTTATAGAATCAAAGTCAATTTTTGACACTAAAACCATTATGTTGTTATTTTTGAAAACTATTTTTTTTTAATTCGATGTGTATTAATATTATTACTAAGGCAGTTTACTGTTTAAATTAAAAAAAAAAAATGAACATCTTTTTTACGTTTCTAAAAAAAATAATAATAAATATATTGGTTATTCTATATTTTTTTAAAAATAATTTGAGCTCTAAAAACAAAATCGTCCATTCACTCAATCACCTACGTACTAAAGGAAAGATTATAATGAATACTTAAACACTATATTTTCCCTTTTTTTTGGCTATTCGGGTAAAATTATTAAAGATATTTATAAAAATTAATTTTTACAATATTTATTGCTGATGATTACGTAGTAAGTTACTTAAAGAAGTTGACTACATTAAATTCGATTAAATTAATGGTCAAGCTCTAACGATAAAAGACCCGAGGGCATGGGAAGGAACGAAACGATATGTGATAATAGCGCTGTAGAAGCTAACCTTTTGAACTATCCGTATTTCATACACATAAAGTTTCTTATAAACCCTAATTTTGAAAATTGTTGTTATTAACTTGAATATATATTTCGATTTCCACAGTCACCTTCTTCTGTAGTTGTCTGCATTTTAAGGAGTTTCTGACTTTGTTATATGGTTGTAGTGTTTTAGTGGGCGTTCTATAAATTTTATAGTGTGCTTGGAGTACACATTGATTTTGAAATGTATTTAAACTAAATTTAAAAACGTAATACCTATATATGTCATTTTATTTTATCATATTATTATTACATAAAATTATATATGTTATATAATTAATTATTTAATATTTGAAGTCATAATTAATCATTACAATTGATTATTTAATATTTGAAATCATAATTAATTATTTTATATTTGAAACCATAATTAATTATGCAATATTGATTAATTATTTAATTATTTTGTATTATTTAATTTAAATATTTCTGAACGAGTGAAAGCGTAAATGCAAAGAGCTTTACAAATACGGTTTCCAGAAGAATTCACACGCTGAAGCTTTTAAGCCCTTTCTAGATTACTTTCTTAGTCCTAAGCCCTTGAAAACTTCACATCAAGGCTTAGCAATTCAAATGCTTGTAAGGAAATACCAATCAGTGATGATGAGAAAGCATTCTGAAACGAGTTCCATGCGTTTCACCGGCGTGGTTTAAAATCAGTGTTATTATTTCCATATAATCGTCTCTAAATTTCCATTTATATTTTCTTCTAAAAAAATATTGTAATTTTTAAATATGTCTATAGTTTAATTTTATAATCGGTGATATTATATTATGATTTATATTGTTATCATTAAATATTTGAATTAAATAAAATTTGGCTAATCACGGAAAAACTGGGATATTATTTGGAATTAAGGAAATGAAAGAATTATTATTATTATTATTTATTATAATTATTTATTTTTGTTGATTAGGAGCGAGATGAAATCCCATTTGCACGAGAGTTTCGTGTCATGAATTTATGATTTACTTACTTATCAGATATTCCTATCTCGATGGAAACAAACCAGTTAATATTCAAATAAGTCGTCGAAATCCGAATTCAAGTAAGCGCAAGAGTGGTATCCTCCATGAATACATTCTACCAAAAGCAATTATTTACTTATTAGTGAATTTTCCAGTTAAATAGATGTGTCTTAACTCCTAATAGCTTATTATGACATTGAATTACTTTCCACACAGCGTTTTGAAGATAGTACTATTTCATTTATATCTAAAGAAACTAAAAGCAATAAAAAACAATTATTATATAGTTTTATTATTAATTTAATGATTTTATCGTTTTTGTTTAACACCATAATAAGATTTTTTTTTTAAATCTATTTTATATTTATTAATTCTCTATGAATTCTTTAATAGCTAGAAGTTATCACTTTATTTTTATTGTCATTGATAATCCTGATTATATTCATTGCTGCAGGTTAATGTATTAAATATATAGCAAAAAAAAAAATTGGCTCCATATATGCTTCTTCTAAATACACATTTTATTACATACATTAATAGAAAATATGACGTCCGCAACGTAGCTCTAATACTTACATTTTTTTTTTTTTAATAAAACCTTCCGTATTTTGTTGTTCCATATATGTACATACACGTAAAACATACACGCACTAACTTAAAAAAAATTAAAACTTTAGTGCGTGTTCAGATTGTAATGATAAAGATGAATCGTTAGGTACACTCTTTATTGGTCAAAACAACAATGTTTATTCTTGAACAAAAACAACAGACTAAACAATTATTTTGAAAAGAAATATTAATTTAAAAATATTAAATTAAATAAATAAAAAATTGTATCCTTGTATAGTCTCAATACTTTTTATTTCATCAACAGTCCAACGTTTCGGCCATTCCGGCCATCCTCAAGGACAATCTAAATATTTAATTTAAGTTAATAAACAGCTTATATTCTATATTCATTTGTAACATTTATAACAACAACATTATCACTAATAATATAACATACATTCAATACAAATTCTCAACTCACATTAAAATTTAAAATTTGTTTTTCAGGCTATTCTGCCCAGGTCATTAATTATAAGTTAAAACCCTATGAAAAAGTCGATTATTAGAGAGTCATATTTATTATTAATAAGTTTACCTAAGCTTATGTTTAGTTACCTATTTTTTTAAAATTCATAAATATTAAAAACTTCTAATTTTCTGATTATCCACAATATCACTACCATATATACAAACTATTTATAACCTCCCACTCACTCAGGTCAGCCTTGTTTTAAATTTAATTTAAATTGCATTTTTGTCTCAATTGGTATTTATTCTAATTCTCAAAATTCATATTAAATTTAACTGTAAATAGTAAACAATTTCTCCAATATTTTTATAAATTTATTTTGCTAAAAATCTCTGCATAATGTTGGTTTAAATTCCTAGTATCTGTTTTAAAATTAACTGTGTAATTGATGTTCTCTGATATATAAATTGACTCAAGTATTTTTCTTTTGAACATATTGTTTTCTTTATGTGAAATTGTGGTGTTATCAAAATCAAATAGGGTTTTAAGTTATAATTAATGACCTGGGCAGAATAGCCTTCAAAACAAATTTTAAATTTTGATGTGAGCTGAGAATTAGTATCGAAGGTATGTTATATTATTAGTGACAATGTTGTTGTTATAAATGTTACAAATGAATATATAATATAAGCTATTAAATATTTAGATTGTCCTTGAGGATGGCCGAAATGGCCGAAACGTTGGACTGTTGATGAAATAAAAAGTGTTGAGACTATACAAGGATACAATTTTTGATTTATTTAATAAAGAAATATTAAGTTTATATAAGTTATATGCTGAGAGGTTTCAAACGGGTTTACCACTAAAAGAAACGTAAAATAATGAAACATAAAATGAGTTATAAATAAAAATAGGTTTTAATAAACATGTGAATAAAAATGTTGATAATAATTTCGGCAGTGGCAAACCCATTTCAACAGTCTCTTTGCTAACGCCGTTGGAGATATTAACGATCTTGCCACCACAAAAATAATATTAATATCATCACCATTAATGGGTGTAAAGGTTTTCGTTAATGAATTATATTTTAAATTTAAAATAACTTCTCGTAGATTTCGATTGCTACAATACCTATTTGACAAATGCTCTAAACTTTCCATTCACTACAAAATATTATTATACACTACGATAATCAGACCGATTCGGACATATGGAATTGAGCTCTCCACCAAACCATCAAATTTCTCCCGCATCCAATCCTTACAATCAAAAATCCTACGTAAAATCCTTGATGCACCTTATTACATTGTAAATAAACTCATCCACAAATACCTCAACATCCTATTCGTTGCAGATTTAGCCCAAAACAGATATGCGTCTTTTCATTCCAAACTCCTTACCCATACAACCCATTAGTTCTTAATCTCTCATCCTTAACGATCCCAGATAATCCTCTGAGGTGAAAAGAAGATGATCACGGGACCTTCTAATTTAAATTAATGCTTGAAGTACCACCAATTGGTGGTTCCTTCCCAAGATTTTCAAGTGTAAATCAAACATATAACATATTTACTTATTGTATTTATTACTTTGTACAGATGTAAATTACATTAAATTAATCAATTTTAAAAAAATTAAATATAAGTTGTTTAATGCAAAAGGAGAAATAAACAAAATGATTTATCCCCTGCCGTTTGTCAGATTAAAATTTCAAACAAGTTGCGATTTTAAACAGTGATCAGTTTGCTGTTAAATAGGCAAAATAAGTGTTTATTTTCTCCAGTGCAAACGTTGGGAGATTGCCAACACATTAGCCGAAATAAACTGTTTGGACAGAGTGCTCTTGTAAGTCTCAACCTTGTCTATTGGGCTTGTTAATATTTGCATAAGGGCAACTGACCAAAACATTGTATTCAGGTGTTTTATTTATTTCGAGAGGTTACAGGAAATGTAGCGACAATTTTGTCATAATAACGTGTGGTAAAACATTACAAATTAGAAATGCCCCGAGAAATTTTAGGTGAATTAAACATTTTGAATATATGACTTTAACTATTAACCTCCCTACTCACATAGTTTATTTAATCTACTCTAGAAAATATTTGTTTTTTTTTAATGAACCTTGTCGATCTCAACAGGTACGCTGCAGAATACAACCAATTTGAGACATAAATTTTCATCATCCAAGATATAAATCTATTTCATCCACTGTATTCATTTAATTATAAAGTTCCCTTCTTTTTTTTCATATATACAACTTAATTACTAGATGATTTTATTTTTAATAATTAATTTAGCCAATTTCACTTTTAATAAGATTTTTTATTTTTAAAAATGGAGATATTAAAATTTATAATTTTAAATGAATTCACTTTAAATACCAAGAACGTTTTATTAGAGAATTGAAGATAAATGTTGATTTGAGGAGATCATTAGAGATAATTATAATAATAATTAAAAAATGATTTATTAGTGCCAACATTCATTTTCATTAAGAATGAAAAAAAATATATAGAAACAAAAATCAATTAAATAAATAAATGTACAAAATTTGTCATTATCTAATATTGCAGTAATAAAAAAAGTAATTTTTTATATTACTTTAATGTTAAATATTTTCAATTTTTATATTTATTTAGTTGATTCTCATTTCTATATTATTATTATTTTCATTCTTAGTTTTTATCATATATTCCTTTTCTACAACTTACGTACCTATATTATCTGTTACCTCCTTATGCTTCTTATTTTTCTGTAATTCTATTTAATCATTATAGTTGTTATCTTTTTTTTTCTTAACACTGATGAAGACCTGAAATTCAGGCTGAAACATTGACAATAATTATCAATTTCTGGCGATTTTCAAATTTTTCTCGATTAATCTTAAGTCTTCTCTTCCCGTTTTAAGCAAATATTTTAAAAGTAAATAGGACCGTCACTCCCTGGGGTCTTAGTGGGGCGGGTATGGCTGAGAAGGATACCTACTAATCTTCTCCTCATATTTATAATTCATGGTCAACTACTAACTCATTTTTTTTTAAATGTTGATAGTTTTTGTTCAATAATCAAACTTTATCGCAACTTACAAATCATGGCTCGGTTCCTATAGGCTCAGGTAAGATATATTAAAATTACATCAAAAAGCTTTAACTCTTTGAAACCGTTGTGTTTCAAATAGTTGAGAGAGGGTGGGGCTTTGTTGAGTGCTAAACGATAAATTAAATAGCAATTTCGAAGCACTAAAATTTAATAATGGCCCAAAGTAATTGGAAGTTGTAAAACTAAAATAGCTCATTCAAACTCCCCGCAGTAAGTTTATTAGAAATTAAAGAAGGGCACAATAGTTGCAGTAAAATTTTTATTTTATGTCTTTCGCTAAAATAATTGGTTTTCCTCAATATTCCTGAGTCAATTCTTTTATTTTTTTTATCTTTATTGTCTCTTCCCTCTTGAGGAAGGTTTTATTCCTGGATTCGGTACCCAGGATTAGGAAACCCTAAATCCGTATTTATTTCCAGTGTCCCAGTTTCTGGAATCTGTACGGAAGAAAATAACAGGCTATATCTGAATACACTAGTATCATGCAAAACTCTGTTAGCCCCGTAAATGTTCCCTAACATTTACCGGTGTAAGCTGAAGTCAAACTGCTCTTGTACCTCAGATGATATTATCATTTACCATATATTACTTTTTTGTTTTTGTACGTTTTGCTCAATTTTTCAAATTAGTAATTAATTTATTCTTTAATTGCTTAAATTATTATTGATTAATTTGAGAAATATTATTAGAATTGAGCATATGTTTTTATTTATTTATACATAAGTTTACATCTACCCTTATAAAGACATGAGCATACTATATAGCTTTTGGGTATTTACATTTTTTTAAATAAGAATATACATATTTTTTCTCTACGTCAGGTGATATAGTTTGCATTGATACAATATTAGTTAAGATAACATACGCAAAGAATAATTGCTGTGATATTAATAGACAAAGCGTTTAGGAAAGTAGTGTGGATGGACACAGATATTTTTACTTATTTTGGTCATTCATTCAATTTTTTATAATTTAATTTATTAATTTTTTGTTTATAAATATGTTATGAACACTAATAACTATCACCGTCTAATGTGACACATAGTTAATATATGATAACACAATGATATAAATATTCTATGGCGAAATAATCCTGAATAATCATCTAAACAAATTAGTAAAATGTACATAAATAATAATCAAATCAAATCCCTAATATAGTTTGATAAAATCCTTGATGTAATCAGAACAAAACCCACAAAGTGTGTTCATTCAATTTTTTTCATACAGTGCTTCCTATTATAGGGAGGCAAACCTAATTAATTAAGCACTTAATCCACAAATATTTTAATTATTCCAGAACCAGTTGGTTTACCCAATTATGTCTTTAGTCAAAATTGTACTTTAGTTTAAACGGTGTTATAAGTTAAGCCACATTTTCTCTTTTAGCAACAATTATACTTTAGCTTTGGTATATTATTCGTCAAGTAATGATATCCTAATTGTCCTACAAGACAAATGAAGGTGCCGTTGAGTAACGCTACAAGTGAATCGTTTACTGTAAGCATCTGCTGGGAAACCTGGTGTGAAGAAATAGAACAGATATAAAATGAAAATATAGCACCTCTCCTTCAATACAAAGTTAAGCCATTACAATGTGTGATAAGACTTACTATTTTATACAGAGTGGAGACCACAAGCTTACCCAACTTGGAAAAGCTACTAAGAATAGAAAGTAGGATGTAAAGAAAAATCTATGGGCTCTGGAAAACACAAAAAGGTAGCAGGCGAAGATCTAACGAAGAGATCTACAGAAAAATCAAAGACCTGCAAAGATAAGAATCAGGAAGCTGATGTTTTATGGGAACATGAAAAGGATGAAGGAGAAAAGATTTTTTTTAAAAAACTTTAGGTACAAAAGGAGGATACACGAGGAAAATACCGACTGTTTAGATAGAGACACAAAATCTTGCCACTATTGGAAGAGGAAAAAAAAGAGGGGTAAGGAGTGGTCCGAAGAAAGGCAGTCGTGGATCATGAAACTGCGATGGAAAGAGAGAAAAACAAGACTCCCAAAGAAGCCTAACCAGTGATATTTGCGTGGTCCTTAGTGGTTGACACGTGATTAAAAAATATATATATGTA
>NW_027112579.1:42271-47871 GCF_000696795.3 Halyomorpha halys
TATATATATATATATATATAGCAGAAAATACTGAATTTCATAAAACCTATTTAATTCCGACTACTGAAGTGGTTTTACAATTAATGTACTCCGAATTTTCTTAATATTTTACCTTTATTCTTAAGTCTTACAAAGTTTATTAATCGAAATATTGAATTTCTTAAATGCTACTTGTAATAGCCCTAATTGAAAAACTCAACTAATTAAAATTCCGCAAGTATCAGGATCAGTAACTGCGTAGGCAGCAGGGATGTCCTCCAAAAATGACAGTTTTCCACTTCTTACAGAAAGCCCACGTAGCTGCGAAATTAAACTCATTTTGTTGCAATGTTTCAAGGAAATGGCCTTTTACTTCTAATATTCTATAAAATAATAAGTAGATTCTGAAAGCAATTTTTTAGCAATCAATTAGAATTAATTTCATGTTTAAACAAGTTATTTTCAGACTAGTTTAAAAACCAAAATTAAGGTAAAATAAATTCGAATATTCCAGAACATATTTTTATTTTACGAGTTAAGTTTAATGGAAATAAATTTTATTCAAGCCAAGTTTGCTTTGTCAAGTTGTCATAATATTTATTATTTCATTTATTTATTGTGGTTTACAATTTTTTTAAAATGTTTGAAATTGGAATATACACGCCATGATAAAAAAAATATAAGTTGTTGAAACTGCACCGAAAAATTAAATCTTAAAGCTATTATTTATCGAGTCAGGGCAAGTGCGAATTAAAATATAGAAAGTTTTACTTTGGAAGATTATTGATAGTTAAATTTTGAAGGTGGAAATCTTAATCTTAAGCTTTGTCAATAAATATTGCATACTGTTCCTCTCTAAAAAAAAAAAAAAACTTAAAATAATTATTTTGTCCATTTTATAGTAAACAGCCGATTACATCGAGAATCGAAAAAGGAGACAATAGAGGATTTCATCTAAAAAAGGTTCATGAAGTTCCACTCCCAGTTACCAAGTAAAGGAGCAGTGGCCAAAAACCTGGGGAAACCCAACCACAACCCGAAGACTACTGCTGGACATTCTGTTATAACTTCTACATTTATCAGTTCTGTTATTGTCACTTTAAAATTTTATTTTCTCTTTTCATATTTTTCTTAAATTAACTTTCTTTATTTTTCCATTAAAAGTCGATTATTTATTTTGTTCAATTCATAAATTCCATTGCTTTTGTTATTAACTTTACTTCTATCTTTTATTAAGAATTATTTTTATAACGTGTATTTGTGTGTAGTTAGTCTTTTTTATGAGAATATACCCCCTTCTCCCCATAACCACTTGTTAAAAAAATATATACCTTTTGCATTAACCATATAAGGCCCGCGAGGCTGATAATACCCGATGTGGTATTAAAAAAAATGAATACAAAAAATATTAGATTCTAGCAATTTTCACGTGCATACGCACTTACCCTAAAGAAATGGCGTTAGAGCCTTTTTTCTCTTTTCGCTGTGCTTTTCTTGGACTGAAAAAGAATTTGCGGCACAATTATCCTACATAGAGGTTAAGTATGTTTATTGAAGAAATATATTACTGATAGATGCTACTTTAGTTTTAGTTGTTTTTATTTAATTTTTTTTTATAATATTTTGAAAAATTACCAATGCTGCACCTAGCACAAGAAATGTTATGCATTCTTGAATTGCTTCGTTACAAATTTTACCAAAAATCTTCTGATATTTAGAACAATCATTTTGAAAATTATTATAACTGAACTAAATTCGATTAAAAATTATCTATTGCAATTAAACAATTTAAAAACTTACTGTTTACTTACCAGTTGGTTTGTCTTTCCACCTAACGATTCCTTGGATATCGACGTCTAGCAAGGAGTCCGGCACGGGGTGTCCCTTGACGTTGGTGGAAACAGAGAACACTGCAGGTACTGCGTCTCCGGTATTTACGAAGGCTGCCACCTTAGTCAAGATGTCGGGAATCGAACCCACCCTGACGGTGAGTCGGACGTCTAGTACTGGGAAGTACAAGCAGCGAGCACCTGCAACGAAAGGAATTGAATTAGGATATGAAAATATATTACTATACATCAGTAAATAAAATTATTGCTTGAGAGTGTATACGAATGTGTAGGTATACCTACTACAAGAACCTAAACCATGAGTCCATTGATGACTTATCGTGCGCCCGCCATAACCAGTACCAGCGATCACCATAGAAACTTTTTTATGGACTTTAGATTCGCAAGTATTTATTAGCATATTGCATACTTTTTTTTTTACTTTGTAACAACGAAAGTACGGACGTTTTGTACTCATGTAACAAAAACAATATGTGTGCCCTCAGAACCGAAAACTCCTTCGCATTTTACGATTTAGTTATCAAGGAACACATTTGGACCCACATTTATGCTCAGGTACAATCCATCGAACCGTCAATCTAATTTTAATTATGTTTTTCAATTCAAAATGAAATTTTTAACTATCGATTTAATTAGATTTCGTTAGCTGGTTTCGCTTACGCTCCAGTGGCATTTATATTTCAAAAAGTACTTTAAATTTACATTTTATATTTTATATTATACAAGGGCAATAGTAGTAATAATATAACTATGGAGGGCTATCTGCAGGAGTAGATTTGAGATTGAAGAGTCTCATGAATCGCTTTATAAGATTTATCTTTGGGTTTACATACGGAGTTGAGCTTTGGGGCTCCACTAAACCATCAAATTCCTCCAGAATCCAATCCTTACAGTCCAAAATCCTTCGTAAAATCCTTAATGCTCCTTACTTTGTCAGAAATCGAGTCATCCATCAGGACCTCAATATGCCATATGTTGCCGATTTGGCCAGAACCAGATACCGTTCCTTCCATAATAAACTTCTCAACCACCCAAATCCACTTGTTTCTAACCTGGCTTCTCCTTCATTACCTAATAATCCACCTAGGCGTCTGAAAAGAAAAGGCCTCGAGATCTTCTTCTCTAGAAATGTTATTGGAGTTCTATCAGTGGGTAGATTCTCCACATGTTTTTATCATGTCACTATGTCACCTACAACAAATTTACTTGTTGTATATATGTGTATACAGTTGTAAATATCAATAAATAAATTATTAAAAAAAAAATCTTTGGGTTTCCAAGGCGCTTTCAAGTCTCCCGCTATTATGCCAAGTTGAAGTGGCTCTATCCAACTTCCCGAAGGCAATACCTCATTGGTGTTTTCCTATTCCAAATTCTCAAAATCAAAAACCTGGTTCCTTAATCTCCTCACTCTTCGTTCATCCATCCACTCATTAAACACCAGATCCCAACCGACTGATTTATATATGCCCTCCTATAGAACCGCAAATCCTTCGTCATGCGTGCAACCTCCTTCTGGACCTCACTTCCCATCTCCATTCGCCAATCCTAATCCTTTATTTCCTTTAAACAACACCTATTCCTCCACTTATTGTATAACCAAACCTCCGCATCATTGTACACAAATAAATTAGTGTATACTGATTAACGATATAAACAGTAGCTAAGCCAAGATCCCAATGTAATGGAAACTTTTAAATGCTTGCCAGACAAAAATCTTAATGTTTGAACCAAGTATTTATTCTTAGAGGTAATATGTCCCAGAATAAAATTATTTTTTCATTTCATTTCAATATAAAACCTTTGGATTCCCATTCCAAGATGAATAAAAAAATAAGGCTTCTTTCTTAGTAGATTTATAATGCATGGTAAAATATATGTTCAATATGAAGTAATCTACCATCCAGAAAGGTCGAGACAGTTATAAACTTAAAATTATTTCCATTTTTTTTCTCAAAAAGTTTGGCAATATTATCAGAGTCCAGGATTGACAAATAGCTTGATACTGTCAATCAATATAGGTCTGAGGAGTGCTCTACTGTTCTTTTAAAATATAAATTTACAGTACTTTTTTCAGCCTTTTTTGCAATATAAATGCCACTGGAACGTAAGCGAAAGCAGCTAACGAAATCTAATTTAATCGATAGATAAAATTTTCATTTTGAATCAAAAAATATAATTAAATACTTACAATTAAAAAAAACAATCAGAGTTACTTTATTTTAGTTAGTTAATTAGAGAAAGGATAAGTTAATTTAGAGAAAAAAAAATAAGCATCAGGAATCTTAGATGACATTTTAAGATATAACCTGTCTAGATAGATAAAACATGTGTTATATTCGCTTATTCAGGGATAAAAAAAATATAAGAAATGTATCATTTATTCACTGATCTATCCCCAAACATATACAAGATTTATAATGCATGGTCAATATATGTTTAATATGAGAAAATCTACTATCCAGGAAGGTCGAGTCAGCTGTAAACTTAAAATTATTTCTGAATGGAATATAGTTAAAAAAAACTCAAATAGTAGATAATTATACTATTTTACTGAGCCAACGTTTCGCCCCACGTTGCAGAGCTTCGTCAGGGCTAAAAACGATACAAACACTATAGTTACAAAAAGGAAAAAAGAAAAAACATAAGTGTAAAATAACAGGGGTATAAAATGAAAAGTAAGATATAATAAGAAAAATTAAAGGTTGTAAATAGTAAATGAAAAGAGTAATAGCAACAGATAGATAAGAGAAGAAATATTAAAGAAAGTACAAATAAAGAGATGAAAAAAAAAATACAAATTAAATGATGAGACAGAATGCATACCTGATTTGACGGCAGTCAAAGACAAAGTGACAGTTTGTATTGGGAGGAGTGGGGATGGCAGTTATGCCACAATAACGAAAATAATTTGTAAAGTAAAAGTATAGTAAAAAAGTATATAAATTAGGTGAACAATAAATGGTAATATACATAATAGGGGGAAAAGAAATATACCTAATAGGGGGAAAAATATTAATAAAAAAAAAAAGTCTGGCAATGCATAAATCTAAAGTCATCTGTAGATTAATAATGAGAAACATACTTCATTAAATCGATTATTTATAACGCTTAAGGTATTAGAAAAAATATATAATGATTAGAAGCCACTACGCCATGAATATAAAGTGGTAGGGGACCCTCAAGATGTGAAAGTGGTTGGAGCACTGCGGATGTGACAATCACCAAGTCAATAACATTTCTTCCTTCCTTTCAATGCAATTTGCTACCACTTGTAAAAGTCAAAGGGTCTCAGATCCTATACTTTGATTTATATACATATAAATTCGTAATTTTCCCCAATTAATTCTCTGAATTAAATATGGAATAATAAAAATAATATATTAACCAATTCATAAAAAAGAAAAAGATTTTATTTAAAAACATTTATTCATTGCTATTTACAGCTGTACATTATAATACATTTAGAAAATCTGATCTAAGTTAAATTGGAGTGTTGAGAAACTACCCATTGATAGCACTCTAATGACATTTTACATTAGCTGGTCTCGTGGCCATCTTCTTTTCAGGCGCCTCGGAGGATTGTCAAGAATGGAAGAGGATGCAAGATTAGAAACCAGGGGTTTTGAGTGGTTAGAGAGTTTATAATGGAAGTAGTGATATGGAGTTATCAGGAGTTATCTGGTTCGGGCTAAATCGGTTACATAGGGAACATTAAGGTCTTTATGTATGATTTTATTTGTGACAAAGTAAGGAGCATTGAGGATTTTA
>NW_027112579.1:49811-61274 GCF_000696795.3 Halyomorpha halys
GATTTTACGAAGGATTTTGGATTGTAAGGATTGAATACGAGAGGAATTCGAAGGTTTAGTGGAGCCCCAAAGCTCAACTCCATATGTCCAGATTGGCCTCATTACAGTCATATAGATCAGTCTTTTGGAATGCGTTGGAAGTTTAGACCGTTTGTCTAGTAAGTGCTGTAAAATAGTCGAAATCCACGTGCAGTTTCCTGTCTTTTCAGTCTGGTGTGAGGATTAGAAACTAGGGGGTTTGAATGAAAGAAAAAAAGATAAAATCTAAGTAAAATAATTTAAGATCATGATAACTGTAAACTACTCAAAGCATGTTACAAACCATTATTAGTTGATTTTGTCATCTTTTTAACAAATTTTTCATATTATATTGGTTAGGTGTAATATAAAATAATAGAACATGGACATTGGCGATGTAGGTAATTGAAGGTCTATTCCATAACATACTTTATGTGACCAGATCCTTTCTCCGCTACTAGTTAATCTAAGATACTGAGGCGATGTTCATAATGCTTGAAGATGAAAATCTGTGCTAGGGGTTAAATTTGTTGCAAGGAAGTATTGTTTCTTGAAGAACGGTTAACAAGAAGGTGAATATTAATTATCACTTTCAACCACCAAACTTTCCCCCAATTAAGAGGACTCACATAATAAGGCTGGGTGGATCCTGGGTTCATTGAACCCACAGGTTTGACTCATGGCTACAGTAATAGAATAAAGAATTATCTGCTACAGCTGCATTCGAACTCAGATTGTTGGAGTTAGTTGCACGGTACCTTACTTACTGAACCACATATTTCCCTCCCCGACTATGAGGCATAGTCTTTAAAAAAAGGATTGTCAAAATAATTTATATTTGCATACAAATATTCAATTAAAAATTTTTTTTTACACAATTAATTTTGATTAGCTATCTTTATATGATTCAGTCAGAATTCGACTTATTTCTGTTTGAATTTACGACAAATTTTAAATTTACATTTTAATGAGCTTATTTAAAAAAATTCCTAGATTATTACTATCTGTACTTTCATTGAATTCCACTGTGTAGATACAATTAAATGATGTCTGTTTCTATTTTATGTTGTCAGACGAAGAAGAAACAATTTTATGTTATTTAGTTAACGTCAGTATTATTTTTAGTAGTTGGTCCTTTTATTTTATCAATAATTGAAATTTATTCAGTTAGTCAGATGTACTTGATATAACCCAAATCTGGCAAAGGTGAACAGCGAAACTCAGCTGGTATAGGGTTTTTTTTTAAGCCCGATAGAACTTGAAATTGTAAAAAATAACACAAAAAATTAAATTGTAATCAAAATTTTTTTTTTATTCGAAAGATCAATACGTGACATTAACATTTGAAAATGATTTCGGGCATATGGGCACCGCGGCTGTTCTTGACGAAGCGCATTCTGTAAAATTGTGTTCAGCGATGAGGCGCATTTTTGGCTTAACGGGTTTGTTAATAAGCAAAATTGCCGCATATGGTCGTGCGATTTGACACCTCTCGATTATTTCCTGTGGGGCTACATGAAGTCACTGGTTTATGCTGATAAACCAGCAACAATTGACGCCTTGGAGGCCAGCATTGTTCGTGTTATTCGTGACATACGGCCAGCAGTGCTCGAAAAAGTGGCCCAAAATTGGACGTCCAGAATGCGCTTCGTCAAGAACAGCCGCGGTGCCCATATGCCCGAAATCATTTTCAAATGTTAATGTCACGTATTGATCTTTCGAATAAAAAAAAAATTTTGATTACAATTTAATTTTTTGTGTTATTTTTTACAATTTCAAGTTCTATCGGGCTTAAAAAAACACCCTTATAATAATAACCTTCGATTTATATAAACTAATTAATTGGGACAAAAGGATTCCAAAAAAAAACCAATATGGTAATTAGTAAAAAAATGCGATATCATAAAACAAAAATTTAATAAGGAAAATTCTGGCTTTCTTAATAAAACATGATGAGGAAAAGCTGAAATATATGTTCTAATGAAGTTTTACTCCAATTTATTAATTCTTGAGTTGTTGCATCATACAAGATAAGAAGTTTTGTTAAGTGAAGAAATTAATCATCCTAGCCAAGATTTAACTAATGAATAGGAACTAAGTATTCTCTAGAGAATTAATTTGTCTTCTTTGAAAAACCAGACACAAATGGTGTAGAACTTAAAAATAGCCTCCCTTGTTCGCTAATGAATATTTAAGCGGCAATTAGCCAAGTCCGTTTACAAAAGATCGATAAGCAACAACTATCATGTAATCAACTTTTTGTTAATAAAGTTTTAAATTGTCAATATAGTTAATATTATATTATTTGAGTGTGCTATGTTTCCAGGTAACAGTGTTTCTACGGCTGCTGGGGGTTCCACAAACTGTATTTTACTATTTATTTATGTATTTAGATTTAGTCTTCAAGAGACCCGACCTACAATTCTTAGAAATTTATTGCTATATATTTAGACCAAGAACTAGATACCACAGACTCCTCGCTACGATATGATAGATATAATTGTTATAATTACGTAATTAGATATAATTGTTATAATGTCGTGTTACCAATTTACTAAGCTATGCTAATCAGCTGGCATGCAGAGATTCTAAATTACAACCCTCCACTCCCGCCCTCCATGGTAGCCTTACTTATTTGACTTTTCAGGCAGACAATTATAGCGAGTAGGTTGGTCGATGTACGACATGTCACAATCTCACAAGAAGAGATCGTAACACAAAAAAAAAGGCAAACCTTCCCCCCCGACCCGCCCCGCTCACTTTTGAAATATATAAGAGATGATATGCTATGAATTGGGAATACCAGATGAGACCAAACATGTTCTATTGATTCTAACTTTAAATTCGTTTTCTATTTAAAATAACATCATAGGATTTACTTATGGGTTATGTTAGTTAGCCAACTAACGGATTGGCTTGGATGTGTCCAGACGGCTCTGGAAGTTCCTAGCTACATTGTTCTCGCTTCTCCAGAGTTCCCGGGTTTAGGGTTCTGTGCTGCTCTTGGAGCGACTTCTCAAGAATGACTTGTCTGGCTGAAGATGTCTGTCTCGTTGACTTCACACGAATACCTTCTTTTTTCATCCTTCTTGCCAAAAATCTCTTTCCTCTCTTCTGTTTATTGGCACTTAATGCCCTTAGCCCACAGGTCAGCCCACAGCCGACCCATTTTGACCTGCTATTTATAAACTGGCAAATGCTGACAATAAATGTTCAAAATATCAACTTAATTATACTAAGTAAACTTCTTTCTCAGCCCGGTAGAGTCAATACATTGCAGGTGGTTGTAGCATTCAACGATTTCTATCAAACAGATATACTAGATAAATTCTATATTCTTCTTATTTTTAAACAAGAAGATTCTTTTCTGGTACATGCTAAAGGTCTAGTATTAGAGGAAAACTTCAATCTATAGAATTTTATCGAACATAATTCGGTTCCATGAATAGTCGAAAAGAAATGAAACGTTTCTCATGTTAGACCAGACAATGTATCTTTTTTCTTTAGCCACCGGTTACTATGAAATGCACTCAAAGTTGAGGGTATTTGGTTCCATATCAAACAGAGTCTGTCAGATTCTCACGGCCATTCTTTTAGAAGTCCGATAAGTGTTACCTAAAGGTTTATCAGAGTGTCACCTTATTTGTTATTAGATAATTTGTGAATGAAAAATGAATATCGATTAAACTAAAAATTAACAAAAATTTATTACCTTAATTTCTTTAAAAAAATTGAAAAAAAAAGATTGATAATTCTCATATTATATCGAAAAAACTGAAGATACTACAGTTATTCCCTCCTTAATGTTTAAATATTTTTTCATAATAATTACTTCAGATTAAACAGATTTATTTTCTATATTGAATTAATTTATATGTCCTAAAATCTGTCGATAAACATTACAGATGTTGAAATTAAATTTTTTAAAATTAAGGACGACGATAATTGCCCTAAAATTGAACGTAAGATAGTTCAGAGGGCGGCTTAGCTGAATAAAATGAAATGAAAAATTAATTATATCAAAAAATATTGAAACTATATAACAAGTCATTAATTCAAAATAAAAAACGAAAAATTAAAAAAAAAATTGGAAAAAGAACCCAATCAAAATAAAGAAGAGATCACTTCCCTATAGATTTAATGTGGGGGACTCGAACAAATAGTGAGTAATAAATACAAGAAAAGAATGAAAGATTTCAACAACAACATAAAATAGCAACTTTGATGTTCAGAGTGATAACATTATAGTATTTTGTTTAAGAGTTCTTTTTTATAGTTGTATGTACTTTTTACTTGTTTTTCTGGCTTATTTGTTATTTATTTTAGTTTACTTGAATTATATGAAATTCGAACTAACATTATTCACTTTTAGGTACTAAAAAAAAAATACTTTTTTTCTATGTTATTTTATTTATACATTAATTGCACTATACATTATTTTACTTACATGGTTTTATTGTGTTTTTTTAATTTTTCTACTTTCTTATTTTTTATTAATTTTTTTTTCATTATATTAATAAAATTATATTTGTACCTCTACAAACCATGAAGATCAGTAGTGCAGTACTTTGTAAGAAAGTTCTGTTACGAGACCAAAGATTGTGCAAAACGTATAAGTGTGCATATTTGTAAATAATTCACTGAAGTTAAAATAAAAATGTAAGAAAATCTGATTTATTTAATATAATATTCCGAATTTAAGAATATTTAACGAAGAAATATTCTAAATATAAAATATAATAAGAAAGAATTCTTTAATTTTATTTCAATAACTAGTGATAAAATAATTAAGTAAATTTTTATATTGGTATTAAATAATAATCGATTCACATCGCTTGAGTTTTTATGGTTTGGAGAAAAATGTCCCAATTCCTGGAATGTACAAGTGAGCTTTTTTTGTTCGACAAACTGTGTGCTTTTAGGAAACTCAAAAACGCACACAGTAAGGCTGAACAGTGCAAATTTGTTTCGAGCCAACCTACGTATTCTCACACATTAATTCTTTGCTTGAAACGGTGGTAAGATGGAAAGATTTCTTTTAAAATTACAGGTTTCTGAACCTGGTTATATTCAGTTTCAAAGATTAACATATTTTTACTTAATTATAAAATGACCAAAAAATTTCAAATATCCTGGCGTTAGTAAAATTCCTTTTCTGTCTTGAACAGTAAATTATTTTTGTGTCCGAGGAATGAGTCGTTCTCTCAAAAATTATGTTTAATGGAAGACCATCAACTATAAATGTTTTAAAAAAATATTTTTACTCATACCACAATCAACTCAGCTATAAAAATTTTGAAATAATTAAACTGTATTTTATTACCTGAAAAGTGAACATAAAAGTACATTCATAAATTGAGGAATTTTACCTGGTTTAATTGGTAATAATAAATTAATACTCAATTAATAGCTAGAATAATTATTTATTACAAAATTATATAGTTTGTGCTTCCAAGAATGGCTTCCAAGAATGCTTCCAAGCTTGTTCTTTGAATGGATTAGTTCGATATAAATCACAAGGAGCAGGAAATGAGATATATTAGTGTTGATTAGCCGTAGAACTTGGAGTGAGCCAAGCAATATCAGAACAGTATCATGTTAATGTATATGTTAAATGTAATGTTTTTATGAACTTAAACAGTATCAATCGGTTTTCCATAATTATTATCCTGATACGACTAATATTTATGCATGTTAATTCAGTTGGCATAGTGAAAAATATCACTAATAATACTTTGTAATAACAAGTGATTTATTGGCTTGATAAAATATCAGCCTTAACTGGTTTTATACTTTTCAATAGGAGTAGAATACTAGTTAAAGCGAACACAATAAAGAATAGAAATTTTTTTTTTTTACATTTTAACTATATTTGAGAATTTCCGCTTCTTTAGAATGCTAAAATAAAATTTAGAAAAAAAAGGAATTGTGGATAAGCTTTACTGAGATGGTTGGGGAAAAAGATGTAGGTATAGGATAAAAAAAAAAAAAGATAGCAACACTTAAATGAAATAAACATCAATGAGAAAAGTAAACTAAAAATTAAAAAGATGTACTATGAAACGTAAAAACTAAATAAGAATCATAAAAGGATATAGACAATTAATGAAAACGGAAATAATAACAGATAAAAAGATGAAATATAAATTAAATTACAAACTATAATAATGATATAATGATTTGAATAAAATCAACGTACCATTCAGAACTAGAAGTTAGAGGAAAAGTAAACTGTTAGATAGGATAGTGGGGATTGACAAAGTTATCAAAAACATTTATTCGAGTATAATTGTCGTAGTCCCTTATTAGTTATTACAATACGTATTTGCGTGAAACAAATTTTTTTTATTAAATTAATAATTTTTTTTTCACTTCTTAGGGAGTAAATTACTTAATTAATTAAGTACTACTGCTACCGCTGTGTTACATAATAATTTACCCATCAAGAAAAGAAGAATGTTATAAATTTTTTTCTGGATGACTGCGTCGCAATGATGTTATCTAATATTGTTTTGATCATCACAGTATTGCCTTTTCCTAATCCATATATGGAATATATAGTTAGTATACAGGAAGAAATGCGATCGCAAAAAATTTACAATTCCGGTTTTCAACGGAAATACCCTCTTTGATATTTCCTGTGTCCAAATACCCAAGTCCCGCAGAATGTTCTACTTATGTATTTCAACAGCCCAGCTCTAAAACCAAAAGTTGTGCGAAACTGAAATTATTTATTCATGGCAGATGTGCGCCTGGGTGAGGTGGGGGGGGGGGTGCTGAAGCAACTTTAAACATCAGATAGGTCTTATCTTTATTGAAATAGTCTGGGAGGGCTCAAATTATGATTTATTTAAAAATCCTCCCCAACAGTACCTAAAGTTTTATTCGTAATGAAAAATAGATAAAAATCAACTACGAAAATATTTCATGATGAACTTAAGGAGATAAGAGGAAAAATAGTTTTTCCAGGTTAAAATCACCAGTCTCAATTTTTCGTTTCACCAGTCTGATGTTTCTACATCAGCACAGTAAATTAACAGGATTTGTTTTTGTTCTTATTTTTGAATTACAATTAACCTATATTTATAGGCCTTTCAATTGACTAGATGACTAACTGCATAAAAATAGTATTTTTATTAGTATTTTCAATGTTTATTTTATAACAATTTAGCTTTGAATAAATGTTTGAAAGAAGAATGTAAATTTTAATGAACTGTTGTATTTTTAAATATCAGCCTTAATTTTACTAAGGAAAAAATCTTAAAAGTGCTTTTCTGAAAACTGTTGAAGTAGTTACAATCGACTAAAAAGATTTTTTTCTGGAAAATTAGTACTAGAAAATATAAAATTATTGGTTCTGATTAATTTTAGCTCAAAGTTGTGTGATGCGCGCACGAAATCAGAGTCTTAATTCTAATTTTCTTTTCTGCCAATAAAGTAACATATTTATATTTTTTTTATTTTTTATTTATTAATATTAAAAACTGTATAAAAATACAACAAGTAAATTTGATCATAATGACATAATGATAATCATATGATACAGCATGTAGAGAAACTACCCAGTATTAGAACTACTCTATCTTCTTTTCAGATTGCCAGGAATGGAAGAGGATGCAAGGTTAGAAAATAGTGGGTTTGGGTGGTTAGGGAGTTTATAAAGGAAAGAATGATATCGGGTTTGGGCTAGATCGGTTACATAAGGAACATTTAGGTCTTTATGGATGGTTTTATTATTAACAAAATAAGGAGCAGTGAGGTTTTTACGAAGGATTTTGGATTGTAAGGATAGGATACGAGAGGAATTCGAAGGTTTAGTGGAGCCTCAAAGCTCAACTACGTATGTCCAGATGGGCCTTATTATTGTTATGTAGATTAGTTTTTTGTAATGAGTTGGAAGTTTAGACCGTTTGTGTAGTAAGTGCTGTAATTGTCGAAATCTGCGTGCAGTTTCCTGTCTTTTCTGACTTGGGTGAGGATTCCAGGTTAGTCGTTTGTCAAGGTGTATACCAAGATAACGAATCTGTTCTACAGGAGTGAGAGCCACATTATTAAAGTATACTGTAGGGCAGTCAGCAGGTTTACGACGAAGAGTAAATGTGATTTGTTGAGATTTATTTTTATCATCCTATTTTGACACCATTCTTCGAGGGCTGTGATATGGTACTGGAGAGTTTGGGATGCAATCAAAGGGTTATTACTAACTGTGAGCACTCATGTGTCATCAGCATACGTGGTAAGGATAGTGTTAGGAGTTGTTGGGATGTCAGCTGTATAGACGGTGTAGAGGATGGGACCGAGAATACTACCTTGAGGAACACCAGATTTAAATTTTAAAATCAATTTATGTATTTATCTCTAGGTATAAAACTGGGTAAAGTAGGTCAATAATTTTTTTTTTAGAAAAGAATATTTTATATTTGTTTTTAGCGTAGTGTCAAACTACTAGATATCATTTTTCAAATAAATTAAAAATTATAATATCAATTTTTAAAAAATTAAGATTTTTATATTTTTCAATAAAAATTTCTGTTTCGCTTGTATTAGTTCATTTAATTTAGCCAAATCATAATTAAAAAGTAAACGCATATGTTTAATTTAACTAAGTACCATAATATAGATCAAACTATCATTAAATATACTGAACAGGATACATATATATACTTTTTCAAAAGTAGCAATAGTAAAGGATTGCCGGGTCAGCTAGTTACAATGTATTTTGAGACTATGATCGTTCCCATCATGAAAGCTGACCCTATCACGATGTAGGGACAGGATGACAGGAAGAGGGAAACGCAGTAAAAGATTTACTACGATGAGGTCAGAGCCGTTGAGGCTAAATCCACCCACGTTTGGCCCACCCTGACGTGGTAGATATAGTGCATCTACTGACGTCCGCCCGTGGTGAAGAAGGTTGCGTCAGAGGTTCCATAATGGAAAACTACTTTTATAAGTCTAAACATTAAAAAAAATTAATTAACCTTAACAAACAAAATCTCCAATTGCATATCACAACCCTCGAAGGCTGGTGTTAAAACTAGAGGATTAAAATAAACTCCAAATACTACCAACAAATGAGTTATTGGAGTATCCTTTAATAATATTCCAGATAATATAATATTCACACAAATCTGGAGAAACGACTTGACTGATTTTCATGTATGATTTACCTAATTCAATTCATGGAGTTGAGCATTGAGACTCACTTAAACCACATGACCCCTCTTGTATATAATCCTTACAATCGAGATCCTTCATAAAATCAGGATCTTTGACACAAATAAAATCATTCCTAGAGACCTTAATGTTCTATTTATAGCCAATCTAGCCCGAATCAGATGTCAATCTTGCCATAATAAATCCACCCAAACCCACTAATATCTGTTTCTGATTATTCTCAGAGGCGCTTCAAAAGAAGATGGCGTCGAGATCTTAGAATGTAGCAATGTTATTAGAGTGCTATCAATGAGTAGTATCTTTTCAAAATATTTTATCTTAAAGCTTATAACTTTTAATCATTATATTTTTAGCTTGAAGATGGTTGTAAATTTCAAGAAATAAAGACAGATAATTAATAAATTTGGAGTTTTAGATTATATCAGCCGCTTATTGAGAGTTGTAAAGTACTCGGCCCTGTTTCATAATGGAAGCAAATAGTATTAGTTAATAGTGCAAGTGTAGAAACAAGTGTGGTAATAATACTGATACTTATTTTTTCATGATAGGGATGACTATTAGTGATATCACAGGAATTAAAAAACACTACAGTACAAGTTATTATAGTACAAGTCTGTGTAATTGAATTAAGATAAATCTACAAGACTAATAGTATTAGTTTGTACTTTATTATGAAACAGGCCCCTGATAGTTCCAAAACATTTTTTTAAAGGGATTGTGCAAGAAGTAAAAATATATTTCATTTATTCGCGTAATTGAACACAATGGAATACAAGCATGGGGCAATATTCAGTAATACTGGCAGGTCTTTACTATTGTAAAAATAATCATTGAATATTTCAAATATTTAAGAAATTAACTTTAATGTGAAAAAAGTAATTTTAATGAATCGTTAACGATCCCTTTATCTAAATACATTTGGCAGTGCCTTGCTTATTTTTTAACACCCTGTAAATTTTAAAATATAATCGAAAATCATATTAACTGAACAACTCTAACTTAACCTAGCTTCAGGGTACGTTATATAAAATATAACATGTTTGTATTTTGGTAACAAAACCAATTGGTTGTGTGGAACATTCACTGACGAATTCGGAAACAAAGAACAAGGAAATAATCTAATTTCAAAGAGCTCTCATATCAGTATAGAATGAAATGAGACAGGGATGAGTGAGCTGAAACAACAGGTAAAAGTGATGACAACTCTAATAATCTTCAAAGTCATATTTTTTGCAATTCTGTGAAATATCAGTTCTCTGAGCAGGATTTAGAGCCGTGAAAAATGAAATTCGCGAAACAGGATGCATCATACTCTTTGATTATTTGATCTTGATAACCAGATGGAGGAAACAACTCAGAACCAAAGCTGACTAGAGTATCAGAGTATCAAGTTATCAGTAAGTTTATGAATAGATACAAACAAATTTTGATATATTTAATTTTACTAATACAAAGGAAATAAAATAATTTTTTTAAACATAGATAAATATACCTGGAAAATTAAATGAAAATGACAATTTATTTTTTATCTATATTTTAATATATTCAGAGAGTTGAAAACAAGATTGGAGGTTCAGCCTGCTTTTCAATTTACGGGGATTTGTGTTCAATTATCAGTTCAGTTAAATTTTGTAAAATTGTCTAAACACACGTTTTCTTTTAGTATGTAGGTCTCTACTTAATTATAAATGTTTAAGCTCTTTCCTTTTTGTTTTTTAACTGTTATGCTATTATAATTAGAAATAGTTTTATCTACTCTTTTCTCAATGCTTAAAAGTTTTTTATTTATTTTATAATTTTGCTCATTGAAACGAGAGAAAGTAGTTTTTTTTTAATATAATAAAAAAAGTAATTATTATTATTTTTGGTAATGTTATGTTATGTTTAACGCAAGTTACTGATACACTCATTTGCCGAGGTAATTCTACACAGGAATGCAATCCGGATAAGACGTACGTACTAATGTATCCTTTGATATTTAATTTGTCCTTCGAGATCGCTCTCGATACCAACGATGTTTACCTGCATCAGATTTCTTCTTGTCAACATTTTTATTTATTTTATTCATTAAAAAAATTACATTCAATACCAGACGACAACGTCTATCGGTCTGTGCCGAAATAACACATAAAAATGATAGACCTAAGTGAAATGTAATTATTACAATTTTGACGATTAGGGTCTTACAATATGAATTGACCTCGAGTAATACAACTAATAATTTAATTAACAACTATTAAAATGAAAATGAAGTAAAAAAATAAAATA
>NW_027112579.1:61337-98410 GCF_000696795.3 Halyomorpha halys
TAATGAGAATACCATACACATACAGTGCTAATTATAATCGTAATATAATAAATAATTAAAATAATAAAATAAAATAAAATAATTAATTAATTAATCGCAAATAACTCGTAAATAAAATATTAAATGCCAGAAATAATTTAATAAGAATATATTTTTCCTTCAATAGTGTATTTATTTTAAGTTAAGGTTAACGTAGATATGGTAATTTAGTGAATTTAAATCAATTATTGGGAATCATAGAAGTAAGAAAGTATTTACTTATATATTTTTTTTTTTGTTGATTTATTTATTAGTTCTTCTGGTAAGAGATTGAACAGATATAGTACCATATAGTTTAAGGTACGGTTACCAGATTGATTGTTATAGGGTTGTTCGTTAAATAAAATTTTTTTTAAACATTTTTTTAGATATATTATTTATTTTCTAAATAATTTGGATGTGACAATCTTGTGTTTTTTTTTTTAATCCTTCTTCGTCTAATAATGGGTGTCAAATCATTTTTTTTCTTTAGCATTGTAATGTTCAAAGTGCTCAAATGACCACTGTAATTGATGTAAATGATGAAAGTGATAAATATGATTATGTATACGATATATGGCATGGCGTCGCCTTGCAACGATTAGTGGATATTCTAACATAGTTACACCTAGAGCAATTGCATTCAATGGATTACTTGTGTATTATTGTAGCTTCATATTTATAGTAATCAAGGAAATAAACAAGTATTTTAGGAATTAAGATTCGCGAAATTGAAAAAAACTCCTCAAATCTATTATTTATGGCTATTCAAGGATTAAATCAACATCTAATATGTTGATTAATCGGCTAGTAAAAGAGCCGAGAAGAAAAAAAGGCAATTATCTCACCCCAATTTTTTATTACTTTAATGAAAACTAGGTATAATTACTAGTCAAAATTAATGAATCGGGCAAGTATAGGTAGGGGGAATAAAAAATTGCGGCTGTTTCAAAACCTTACAAAAACATTTTTTTTTCATTCGGAGCTCTATATCGTAAAAACTAACAAAACTAGAAAATCTAAGAGGACATTATTTAAAGAATAGTAAATTTTCTGAAATATTAGCCCTAAAAGAACTATCTACGCACAATAGCTCTCGAGATATAACTTTTTAAAAAAGCAAAATTTCTTAAAAATCTACTGGAAGATTAGTAGTTAGTTAATTTATATTGAGAAATCTAGATCTCAGGAACTATGAGACGTACAGATGTCTATTAGAACTCAAATTAAAGCTAGTTTAATGGACTATAAAGAAGTTTATGAATCTTTACTATCATAGGAATAATAGTTTTCATGATATTTGCTACAGTAAATCGATTTATAGTTGTTCGGACAATAATTTTGATTATATAAAACTTCATTTCTGAAACCATTGGACGTACAGATGTCTACCAGCGCTCAAATTAAAGCTAGTTAAATTTACTACAAAATAGTTAATTACGTTTATCTTTGTAGGAGAAGTAGTTTTTATGATATTTGACAGAATAAACTCACAAAAATTAAAGAATAAAATTATGTTATATATGTTATATAAAATTATGTTAATTTATAGTTGTTCGTATAAAATATTGGATTTTTGGAAAAATATATCTCTAGATCCATTAGACGCACATATGTCTGCCAATGCTCAGAATAAATGAAATTTAACTTACTATAAAGTAGCTTATGACCCTTATCTTCTTAGGGGTAGTAGTTTTGATGATATTCACCTATGAATATAAATTTGACAAATGAAAATTTGTCCGAACAACTATAAATCAATTTATTTTAGCAAATATCATGAAAAATACTACTCCTACGATGATAAAAATCATAAACTACTTTATAGCTCATTAAATTAGCTTTAATTTGAGTGCTAATAGACATCTATCCGTCAAATGGTTTTTGAGATATACATTTTTCAAAATAAATTCAGAAACTACTGATCTTTCAAACATCCTATTCAACATTTTTATGAAATATGTTGCTTTTTAAAAAGCTATCTCGAGAAATTATTTAACGTAATTAACTCTATTAGGGCTCATATTTTAGCAAATTAACTCTACTTTAAATGACATTCTAAGATATTGAGCTTCGAATGAAAATTAATAATTTTTTATCGTTTTGAAACAGCTGTCATTTTTTATTCCCCCTACCTATACTTGGCAGACTCATCAATTTTGACTAGTAGTTATACATAGTTTTCATTAAAGTAATCAAAAATTGGGGTGAGATAACCGCCTTTGTTCTCCTCTTGGGCTCTTGTACTATAAGCACCTGAACGTCCTTCCTATAAACTGACCTCCAACCACCTGAAAAGAAACCATAGTGTAGAGTGATTCATCATACCTGAGTGCTTAGAGATATACATTGCTGTTCAATAAGATATATGCACATCTTTAAACAGAGTTTAATACATATATTTTAAAATTTTCATTATCGCAAATAACCCGTAAATAAAATATTAAATGCCTGAAATCAATAATAAGAATATATTTTTCCTTCAATACTGTATTTACTATGAAGACATTAAGCGATAAGTGATGGAAGGTTCAAGACCGATTTTGTTCTAAGCGAGCACGCTTCCTCAGTCACGAAGGGGCTACCATGGCGTGTCTGACATTTAGAACTCTTGACGTCTTAAAGTTGCAGAGATTTAGGTCAACTATATCTATTCTTAGGGAAGTTTGCAATATACCTTAAAACCTCACTCTTGAGTCCACTATCAAACCTTTTAATATTGTTTTTCAATAACCTATTTGATTTTTTTTATAGTTGGTTATTTTAAGAGAATAAATGGTATTATCTGAATTTGATTTCCTTCAAGGAACAAATAATTCCTACCTGGAAAATATTGAATGAATGTTGACAGCTCTTTCAGCAGTATTTTATAAACAAAAAATAAATAAATAAAAACTATGGTATGACAAAACGTTCATACAGTTACAAATTAATAAGTATATTTCATTATATTACTGAAGTATTATTGAAAATATTATTCAATATTCGGGTTCATTATTACAGTTAATCACAAAACTATATTATTTTTTCCTTCCAGAAGAACAAGCACCCCCTACCTATAAAGTAGCAGGGTGCGAGAATAAACCTGCAGGCAGTATAGAATATCCCTCCCTCTCTCCCTTGACAGGCACCTGACACTAGCTCGCCACTGCAACAAGCTCTAACTGGTTAGGACCTTGTCTTACAGGTTTAATCACCTGCTGACTTCTCCTGATATTTCTCTCCACCTCAAATTAATGATTTACAAGGTTTTGCTCAGGCCAGCCTCAGCAGTGTGCTCAAGAGTCATTACTAGCCCAACCGTGAATAGTAATTAAAATAAAACAAATGTAGAGTCGAATGTTGTAATAATAGATTTTGAATAGAACTTAATAATTCTTCTAATAAAAAATTAAAATTCTTCATAACATAAAAAAAAAAATATGTATGGGCAATTAGCCTGCTGATAAGATTTTAAAAAAACAAGACTTAAGAATATTTAAGGGATACCCAAAAATATCAGTATGTAGTTAAGGAAATAATGTAATTAATACAAAAAAAGTTTTATTGGTTGTCCCTTTGAAAATGGCCTGACGGCCGAAACGTTGGAGGGCTTTTGAAAATAAAAGTTGAGAGTAATTTGGATCAAATTTTGTATGTTAATAATGAAATAAACTACTCTCAAACAATCATTATAATAAATCATTAATAAATTATGTATTGTTTCATAAGCGTCATAAAATAAAAATGTCTGTATATCACCGTGGGTGATGGTTGATAATTATCCTCGTGGAGGAAGATAGTAAAATGTCCGCCCGCCGTGAATGAGGATCAGAACATCAGGGTTGACCTACCTGCTAGCAACTAACTAACATGAGAGATAAAGGCGTCTGAGTAATGTCCAAAATAATGGTATTGGTAAGGTATTTGTGTCTCTGCAGAGTAAGTAATAACAAGCTAACATACAGGGTTTACAACTACAACAAATAAATCTATTTCTAATATGGAGCCAATTATTAAAAATGTGTTGGCTGCAATATTGACCAACAACAGCTAAAAAGCTCCAATAGTCTTGGAGCAGTATGCTTGGACTTATTGTGAGATACTTCGCTTCAAAGAGCAAACGGACCACATACACACGACACTGGATCTACCGACTAAGACAGAGTTTATCACGAATTTTTTTGTTAGTCTCAGTAGTGCGCAAACCAACTATTCAGGACACTGACACCAAAAGGACGGCCACAAAGGTGATAGACCCACATAAACAGCCTCCGTCTATACTGTGGACTAGCAACTGAGATATTTCTTACTCAAAAAACTTGGTGAGCCCCGCCACCATTATTACCCTTTTTCAAAATATTCAATTCCTCAGCCTCCTCTTCGAATGCATTACCAGTAGAAGAGGTCCACCCCACCACGTTCTAACACTATCTCCTGATATCAACCCCACGCACCCTTTGAAAAAAATGTCTTATATATATTTTACGTAAAATAAAAAAAATAATAACCTCATTTTTTACTGGGCATTTCCCTAGAAACTGCCAAATTTAAATAATGGCTTATTTAAAATAAATATCCCAATAAATTAATAAAAGTTTAATACATCCAACATTAGTTTAAAATGTAATAAAACAACTATAAATCTAGAAAAGTAATATTTGAACGTTGAAATCTCATTTCATTCATTCACCTTGTAGGAATCCGATCGGCCTAACTTTACTTACCGATCACCTAACCTCTTGTAGTAAAACCTCAGAAGCAAATTACAAATTTGGGATTTACTGTACTACTCAATTAAATTTTCTAGATGGGGAAACATTTTTTTCGACATAATTAGTGGGATATAAGTAGGGGCCGAAGAAACATGTGTCTAGGGATTTAGTGTCATTCGTTCTCCTCGTCAGTTTTATCTAATCTGCTTAAGGTTCTAATTTCTCCTTTCTCGGTTATTCATCACTGCAGTTGCTGGCTAAACTAATAGGTTATGCTTTCTGAAATACATTGTGACCATTAAATCGTGTGTTACTTCTCAATTTACAAAAACATCTCTAAATCCAACATGTATTTTCTTGTTCCTAATTCACATGCATAGGTAAGACATTAAAGAGTTAATTTTTACTTAAGATATTTAGAACGCGCATTATGTGTATAATTTGTTGAAAAATACATTAATAAATAAATACATTTTGAGTCGTTATACATCATATAAATATAAAACTGTTCATTTATCTCGCTATGTTCATTAATTGTTGATTTTGAACAAATGACATATCCACCAAAAATACTTTATTGTTCTTCGTTCACTGTGACGTTTTCTTAATCCTTTTTTTTTCTAGACCATGGATCTAAATATAATAATAATATAATGTGTTGGTAACTATGCAATTTAAGGGGGGGATGTGGAAAGGAATTCGCCTGAACATTCAATTATGGGTTGAGTGTACTGTCTAATGATGGGGATCATCAGATTTCAAGATGTTTAAATACCTTTTGCTTTCATGGACTAAATATATTCATGCATAACAACAACCAAATCGGAAAGCAAAATCGTGATTACTTGATAATTATAATTCACTTTTAGTTTTTTTTTAGATAGCTCTATGTCGGATTCACACTTCATGGTAGAATGAACCATGTATTAGTTATACAGATAGTAATAGCTATAAAGGATTACATTGCTAAATTTAATATACTGGAAGTTACTGATTAAGGAATCATTTTGATGGCATAAGCCTGGAAGACAATTTATTTCTACATACTACGCATATATTATATATTTATAATAAAAATTATAAATCGCTAAATGTTTATTTTTAGAGAACGAATAATTTATAATAAAAAATCATTATAAAAAAATACGTCATAAAATTCGTTCCACGATTTATTAAAATGATTTTTATTTTATATTTTGTTTGTATTTCATTTTTTTTATTGTTAAATTTGACCTCAAAACCAATTATAGAAATTAATGCAACTGAAATACACTATAATTATCATGATGAGTAGATATATGTCAGTGGGTAATATATATAAGATGATGGATGGTGCGGTCAGAGAAGAACAGAAATAAGAAAAAACTTATTTATTAGTGTCGACGTTTCGAACAGAATTTCAAGCCTTCATCAGGTCTAAAAACAAAAAAAACGACATAAGAACCATAATGAATAAGGGGAATTACAGAATGATTAGAAAATAAAGAAAACAACTAACACTATAAATACAAAATAATGTTGAAAGACATGTATAGTGTGAGTATTATAAGAAGATAAAGCCTGTTTATTTATGAGAAAATAAATAATCAAATAAAATTCCTATGAAAATCTTGTTAGTAAATATATTTTCAAAATTAAAATTTAAAAAAAAATTAAATATTGTTTAAATACGTTTATAAATATAAACTCGATAAAAACTATAGACAATTATAACTTCTAGTAATTAGTAATATTGATTGTATATAGTAATATTATAATGTAGTAAAATAATAATTATATAATAATTAATATTAATCAATTACGATTTTTTTAAGAGTTTATTTATTATTTATTGTAATATAAATTCTATAAAAAAATTAATTAACGTCTGTGGTCCCGTAGCTATTGAGCTAAGTGTGGCCCTAAGATTGTAAGCAGAGAAGGAACATGTGTACACAGAGAGTTGATTAGCTTCGTGATTTTTATGTGCTGTGATGTGATCATCTACACTGCCATACGCACTGAAAAATAAGAGACGATGTGCTGCGTACATAAACTATACTATCATTTACTTATAAAAATTATATATATATTTAAAAAAAGATAATATTTTAATTCAAATTTTATCAACTAAGTAACGGACATACAAACAATATTGAAGCCTTTATTGATTTGAAGTATGAAACAGGGTAACATGCTATTCTTTAGCAAATATTTTATGTTGAACTGGACCGCAAAAGCAATAAAGAATCCATTTAGGAAATAGGCCATTTAAAAAAAAAAAAAAAAGAAAAAAATATAGAACTTGATATTTTGTTTTTAATAAAGTAACAATAACTAAAATACTACTTAAGTTTGGTAATTCTTGATAAAACATTGTAAACTGGACAAAATTATCTTTATAAGAAAGCTGAATTTGCCTTTGACAAAGGAAAAACCATTTAAAAAATGCGTTTAAGCAGCTAAGTAACGATAACTTTTTCTTTTTAATAAAATCCTAAAACTCCTTTTTTTATTATGTACAAAAAAGTTCTTTTTTCAAACTCTTTATTGTTATATTTATAAAAAATAATCTTGATTTGTTTAGGGTACATAATTGGTATCAGGCAGTCGAAAATAAATGGCTGGGTAGGGGAACCTAACCTAAAAACTTATACCTGACCCTCGCATATCCAGTATATGCGAAATTAAAATAATTTCGAAGTCATCTAAGTGAGCTATGGCTTAGATGATTTTGAGATTGCAATGGACCTATTATAGATAACTGCATGACTGGGCGAAAACACACGAAGTCATTGAGTCTTTAGTTACAGTCGTGCAAGTGTATTAGCTAATCGGTTAGTTTTAGATTCGAATAAGTTGTAGTTCTTGTTAATCTTTTTACCCCTCCTCCAAGGTCTTAAGAGTGATAGCTTCTATAACGTCCTTAGAATTCAAGCGAAGGCCTGAGAAGCCTGGATTTAGTTACTGCCTGAATCCTCAAAGCTTATTGGTATGGCTGGATGCTTTCATGGTAACACACTCGCCACTACATAGAATCTCCATTTAAGTGTGTTCTTCAGAAGGCCTCAGCCGTCTTCCAAAAGAAGGTACAACTGGTTAAGTTGACGATGGCCGTTTTTTAATTCCCTCTTTTACTATCAAAAGTGTTATACGGTATCATGAGTATCATTTCTTTTCTCTTATCACTAATAATATCTGCTGGAGCCAGGTCAATCTTGTCGCAGTCTCTCGACAGTTCTCTGTTTTCCTTGTTAGTAAACAAGGAATTAAATTATAGCTGAATCGTGAACCTAATTAATTAGCAATAATTGCCAGTAACGACGTCTTTACAGCGCCAGGCTTTGAGTCCACTTACGAAACTCGACTAATTAGTGGAAGAAATGGTTTACCTTGATAGCTCTTCCATTTTCTTTTTAACATCAAACAAAACAGTAGCATTATTATAATTGATATATTTATAGGTTATTTATTTTGTTAATATTTACTTATATTAAGTAGAGCAGAATCTGAAAACATTTAATCATGAAAAATAATAGGCGTTCATGACACTTATCTTCGTATAAGTAGGAGCAGTACTTTTCATGATACTTGCTAAAATAAATTTATTTCTAGTTGTTTGGACTAAATTTCATTTGTAAAATCCATATTTCTAAAAACAAATTCCTCCTACGAAGATAAACATCATTAATTACATAAATTTTGTGATAGATTGTCCCTGAATATGGCTGAATTGGGCGAAACGTCGGACTTGTAAAGAAAAGAAAATGTTTTGAGACTATAATGGATAAAATGTAATTGATTTATTTAAACAACATTATCCAGTTTCAAGAAAGCATTTAAGATTATAAAAAAAATCATTAATTACTTTATAGAACATTGACCTAACTTTAATTAGAGTGCTAATTGACACCTATATGTCTTACAGTTTCTGAGATATAGATTTTCCAAAATATCCAAAATTGATCAGCTCCCTGGAGGAAGGGATTTCTGACATACAAGACTGGGTTATCCAGCAGATTAAAAATATTTAGAGTGGAAAATGACTTCCTGACCCATCCCGTGTCATAGTTAAGCAGCATGTCTACTTTAACTTTGAAAAGATTAACTTATATCAAGTTGAGCAATATTTCATAACATCTCTTATATCGAATGGTTCTACTCCGATACCTCGTTTTAGTTTGAGCTGTAAAGTAGCTCAATGGGAATAAATATTTTTACTGAAGGCATGATATGTAACTGAGACAGGAATAATCATAGTTTTCACTTCGATCCAATGACTTGTTAATTACTAATCATCAGTTATTATCATTGAAACAAATAAAAATAAATTTTTGAAATTATTATCATCATAAAAATGAATGGTTTTAATAGATTTTTTTAATGTATTGATATTTGTTAGATTACATTACCTGTTTACATCACCTAAGATGTTTGACATCCAATAAAAAAAGAAAGGAATGAGAAAAAGAGAGAAAGCAAAGAAGAAAATTCCATTGGTAAACTTTGTTAGGGAAAGAGGGGATCAAATAGAAACCAAGGGTAGGTCGGAAGTCAAATAGAAACTGGATGTGAATCGGGGTGGGGATAGAGTCGAATAAATTATCAATGTTCTTCCACAGAGTACTTGTACTAAAGGGATAAAAGCTAAGCTAGCTCGGAAATATTTTAGTTGGGAATTAAAAAAAAAATTAAATAGGATCATTTATTCTACATAAAATATTTTTTCATGATTTGATGATGGTTTCATAAACATTATGTTTATATTAAGATATACTATTGAATGAGCGAGGTTTTTTTTTGTTTCGATCCACTGAAACAGCAAAATATTTTTGACAATTCAAATGCACCCTCATTGGGGTGAAATAACTATTTCCTCCTCTTAGGCTCTTGGACTAAGAAAATTAACAAAACCATTAAAAAAAGAACAACTCCGAAAAATCAAAAGAACTCCGAAAAATCATTATACAATTTTGTTATTTGGTTTCAAAATGAATTTAATAGATATTTTACATAATTTAAGTCCAACACATTTCAAGTTTTCAAAAATTCCTCCATTGTCGAATTTTTAAGTACAGTTATGTTGACTTACAAACATCAAGTAAATGCATTTATGAGTCCACCAAGTTAATTTCACAATGTTTATAGTAATATCATTATTGTTCCTGACCAGCGATATGTCATCGTAATGACCCAGTGAAATTGAAGAAATTTGGAAGGTGAATATATGATGAAATGTAAAATAGTTTATTATTCTGGGACAGTGTGGCCACACTTAATTATACCTTATAATAAAATTGTATATAAATAATTTTAAATACAGAGAAGAAAAAAAAAACTTAAAAACTAACTGATAAAATACATAAAAAAATAAAACACAAAGGTAGTTAATAAAATATCTGTACTATTATAATATTGAATTAGATTGGTGAAGTGAAAGGTAGTTAAATAGAAGGGTTTTAAACGAGGGAAGGGTTAGTACATGACTTATGGTAGAGGGAATGGAGTTCCAAAGATATACAGCTCGGATAAAAAATGATTTATTAAACGCAGCAGTTCGGTTAGGTGGAGGGTAGATGTCGGATAAACAGGGGCTGGTAGTACGGGATTGGACTGAGAATTTGAATTGCAGGTAATTTAGGATATAGGAGGGGCGCTGGAATTACTAAAAATTGAAATGAAGTATGGCTTGTACATAAAAGTTTACTGATTCGTAGCCGCCACTAACCAAATCAATCAGATCATTTCAAATTCTATAATCTTATTAACACATCATGTTTATTATTCTATTACGCATCGCAGGACCTCTTTTGGACGTTTTTTCAGTTTAGTAATTTAGATCTTTTTAACATTCATTTTTTTGAAATACCTTACACCGCAATACTACTAACATAGTTATATTTATATGCTGAAGTTATAACAACTAGTGTCTAATAATACCTTCATATATTACCTTATTACTGAATGATAATTAGACGCATCCTCTTCGGAGGAAGAAGATCATCAATATCCTCAAAAGATAGGCCGCACTCCCTGCTATGACTCGGAGAAAATGAAAACAAAATGTCAAACATTATAGAGATTGAGGTGCTAAGCATGTGTACTGGGACACACGAGACGTAGTTCAAATTATAAGTCAATCACGTAACTGAGGATTGAACTATAGTACGCATACATATGTACATAAACTAATTTGGAAATAAACATATATATTATTAAGTCATTATATGAATTATAATTACTAAATTCATAATTAAAAATTAATCGACTAAATTCAAATATAATTATATAAAACAATATTTTTAAATCTTTCTAAGTTTTTAGTCATATTTAATCTTCTCCAAAAAAAGGGAGATATCAGCAGAGCCGAAACAATAGAAATGGTGACAATCATTCAAGAGAAGAGAAAGAAGAATTTAATATTATACCGGTTAAAGATAACCAAGGCAGTGGAATCCCCCACCAAATGGCACCAGCAAAAAAGCACTCCCGTCGAGAGCAGGAGCCAATGGGAATTTTTTTTTTATCTTAATCAGTGTGGCAATGGAGTATGACGTAATACCTCGAGCTTATTTCAGAGTAATTATACGTTATTATTTAATTTAAATTAATAATATAAAAATTTATTTAAAAAAAAGAAGCATATTGCTCAAAAGGATATTATGATGGGCTATTTTTGTGTAGTCTAATATAAAAAAGAAATATCACATTGCCCAAAAATATATCGTTTTATTTTCTGGGTGAAAATTATATTTGAATAAAATTATTGCAAACAATTTCACTTCCTAACTAATACCAATTAAGACACTTTTTTAACAAAGTTTAAATTATTTTTAATGATCATATAAGATTACACACGTTAGTTTGGAGACAAAAGTCATCAGCATAACTTTATAATCACTAGAATTTCCTTGAACAATGTATAATTGATTTAAAACCATGTTTCACAAGTAAAAGATAATGTTAAATATTAAATAGCCTCAATTATTTATTATATACTACATTTATTATATGCATACACCTAGCATAGTAGTATGTATTATTTTTGTATGAGAGATGTAGAGGAAAAATTAAGTATCTCACATTATCATAAATACATTATCACAAGTGTTGAAAATATCATAGTTTATTATTGAATCTTTAACTACTTTTTACAACAGGCAAGATGTAAAAAAATTATGCTAGCTGTAAATTATTCGTGTAATATTGAATTTGGTATAATTTGAAATATAGAATAACGAGCATCAACCAACTTAAAATTAAATGAGTTGAGATCATTCGTTTCGAATTCGACAACTTCACGCATACTTTACTGCATTAATTGGTTAGGAAATAAAAAAAAATATTACCATGTTTTCGTGCTTCTATGATTTCTATGACAAAGTTGAATAAGTTACAACTATCATCATAAAATCCATGGAAACACAAAAAACTTTTATTTTATTTTTTTCTCCTTTTTAGTTGATTTCTATATTTCATATTCTACGTATATCCATTTTTTTACTATCACTAATGTGACATAATTAATTATTTCAAATAAACAGAGTTAAAGGAATCTAAGGTAAACCCATGTCCTCTTGCTCCAAAGTTCAAAATCCTTCATAAAATCCTTAATGCTCCTAACTTTGTCACAAATCAAGTCATCCATCAGGACCTCAACGTTCCATATGTTGCCGATTTGGCCAGAACCAGATACCGTTCCTTCCATAATAAACTTCTCAACCACCCAAATCCACTTGTTTCTTACCTGGCTTCTCCTTCATTGCCTAATAATCCACCTAGGCGTCTGAAAAGAAGATGGCCTAGAGATCTTCTCCTCTAGAAATGTTATTGGAGATCAGTGGGTAGATTCTCCACATGTTTGTATCATGTCACTATGTCACCTACAGCAAATTTACTTGTATATATGTGTATACAGTTGTAAATAACAATAAATAATTTTTAAAAAAATTCCAAGACCGATTGTATTATTTTTTCCTTCCAGAAGGAAAAAAAAAGGAATCTAAGATAAAGTCTTTGTGATAAGATAATTCAGACCTTGCTGTTACCAAAGACCGTAAAACATAACTATTAACTAAATACTAAATTCAACAACATGTTACTGTGCAAAATCATGTTAATAATAATAATATAATATGCCGTAAAACATTTCGTTACCGACATTATACCAACCTATAATAACTATTAATGTCGTTAGGAACAATATTAAGCTAGTAAATCTGCCAGGCTATTATTAGCAGTGGGTGTTCATAGACCCCGACCGCCTGCTAGGATGTGGAGACCATAAGGGCGTTATGAAGTGGCCTGCCCAAATAGCGAACGTGAGTTCGGTCCCTTCTTGGAGATTATGTTTCCAGCAATTGTCCTCTTCCAGTGATCGTCAATCTTCTCCAGCGAGGATTATATCGACATCAGGGAACTGTAGCACCGTCTGTCGACGAGGAAGCTCATATGGTCCGTTTATAGGGCAACTAAACGTACTCAATGATCCTATTGTATGTTTAGGCATTAGATATAACAAATAACCAAGCCCTTACATCAGTAAGTTTAGTCATCAGCACTACCTGTAAGTGATATTCTTCGAAATCCAAAACTCGATAAATCAAGGAAAATAAATTTTTTAGAAGAAAGAAAAACTACTAATTGGTTTTGATCAAGGTTGTGCATACATGAAGCCAAAGATAGCCCATATTATAAAGACCCTCAAGTAGATAAAATTCAAATTTTCATTTTGTTTTATGTGATTACATATTTTGATAAGTTCTAGAAAACAGCGTAAGAACACCTTTTTAAAAAAGAAAAAACATTTCAAAATTTAACTAGTAAAATTCATATATGATTAAAATAAAATATTAACAACATATACCACATTTACCTCTTAACACTAAATCTAATCATTAATTTACAATCTAAAATGGTTATAAAGAATATTAGTCAAAATCATGGCCCCAGTTAGCTAGTGTTAATATTCACCCGTTAATACCCTCTTCAACACGTGTACTGTCTATTAATGCTAGCAGTTTCGGCCAAAAAATTAATTAAAAGTTTAATGAGAGTAGGACTTGATTCAACAAGGGCCAAATTATACCATTGGTCTGAATCATTAAAAATTTTAAACTACATTGTTTTTTATAATTAAACAATTATGTCCCAGGTTACTGTTCAATGGAGTGCTGGATGAATGAAGGAGTTATGGGTCAAAAAATTTAATTTAATAAATTAATAATACCTATTAATGAGAATAGGACTTGATTCCATAAGGGCCAAATTTTCCTATTGTTGGTCTGAATCATTAAAAATTTGAAACTACATTGTTATTTATCATAAAACAACCTTGTTGTCTGTCCCAGGTTACTGTTCAATGTAGTTAGTGCTGGATAAAGTAATGAAGGTGTTATGGGTCAACAATAGCGCGGGGCAAAATTAGAGACCAAAATGAATAACGTCGGAGTAAGTTATCTGGTGTATGCTGTTGATCTGGCCCTCCCGGCGGAATCTATGGATGAAGCAATAGGGCAGTTTACACCCTTAAAAGAAATACCTGAAACAGTCAGCTTGCAAATTTCGTTCTAAAAAACGGAGTTGATGACTATGGATCGAAACTTACGGGGAAAAACAATTAAAACAAAGTATGGGGAAATCAGGGTTACAAATAGCTTCAAGTATTAAGGGGAATGAAGTTACCGGAGGGATATAGGCAGAGAATTATACAGAGAAATGGATGATCTGGAAACGGACATTATGTTAAGTAGGCTGTGTTTCTACGGCCATATGGCCAGGATGGACCTGAGCAGAATTAATAGGGAGGTCTTTGAGAAAATGTGGGGATATAAAGAAGGCGGAGGATACATTAAGCAGATGAAGAAAGAAATGTGGAAATTAGGAATTTAAAGTCGAGACTGCCACAATTGAGATTAATATAGGGAAAAATTAAGAAAAATAAAAAAAAGTCCTTGTGGGTACCAAAGTGGTGAGAAGGGGGAGAGAATGGAGTGAGGAAGAAAGAAGAGTGGAGTCTGAAAGAATGAAGAAGAGATGGGAAGCAAGGAAAGAAGGGGAATGTGTGGGGAAAGTTGAGAAGAAATAATATTCTCGTAGTCTCTAAGGCCTTTTCGTGTCTAAAAAAAAATAATTAAAAAAAAAACCTTGTAGACCTTGAATCATTTATAATCATCCAATTTTCTACAGTTTAGGGCGAAATTCGGATTGAATATCTATGTACACTGTCAGTTTTGTGTGATGGATATAATTGATGCAGTCGCTTGCATCAATACATGATATTCATTAATATAGATTTACATTTTTAATATCACTTTAATTTAAATTATATTGTACAACATAAGATTTAATTGATTAAAAAAGAAACGATTTCTAAATAAATCAATTTACGACTGAAAACTTGATATGCTTAAGATATCATATCAATTTAAAGTCTTATAGTAACGTCTTAAAGTAACTTCATATAAATAAAATATTAATTTTTATAAATTCTGGAAGTCAAAATATAATATTAAACAAATGCCAACCACCGAGATTTAAATCAGCAGCCAGTGTTCCGGTGACCTTGTGAAATTTCATTACCGTAATAGCATTTTAATTTACTATGTTTACCGAATTACATTTAAATATAAAAATTAAAAATTAATAAATTTAAATAACGTAATATTTGATTATAGAAATGCTATTTATCAATATAATGCATTAAAATCCTAACAAATACATATGTATAATAAGCCTATGTATTAATTAAATTATTTATAAATCGTAAATAATTTTTAATTTTAAACTATGACATAAATTATAATAATATTATGAAATTTTAACTTAACTTCTCACGAATTGTTTCATAACTCATTTGTATTGAACCTCTGCATTATAATATCATTCAAAAAACTTTCACCTTGCATTTTTTTCCTCAGCATTGAAGATTTCTTTTCCCTGAATGCCATCAAAATAGAATTACTCAACAATATATTTATATCAACTTTTGTCAGAAGCGAGAGTAGACAAGCAGGTAATGTAACTTAATGGACTCGACACAGGTTTCAACAAAAGCGTCCATTACTGACATTGCTCTGAGATGGTTAGGATGGTGTTTCATAGATCAGGTGATCTCTCAAAAGCTCCCAACATGGTTTTTTTTTTTTTATTATTTTCAGCCAAACATGTTTAATAAAATGTAAAATAAAATAATATGTTATAATATTTTTTGCCTTCACATTTTAAGTATGAATTACGTTGTCATTAACATTTTAAAAATTATGTTAAACACAAAGATTACTGTTTACGAATTTCAGCCATTTTTCAATGTTGCTCGATTTATTTATTTAAGTGTTTCGACCACTAGGGTCATTTACACTGAATTTACAAAGTTAGTACATTACTATGCTGCTCGATTTAATCAAGAGTTAATTTAAATCTCTTCCCAATTTAAATAAATATTTCAAAGATGAAATAAGACGGTCACCAAATCCGAGTTTAGCGTTTCGACACCTTATAATGCTACAAGGCAATTACGGGATAAGGCTCAGTGAACGTATATAAAATACATTTTATGTATTTTATAGATCAATAGTTTATCAGGGCGGTTTAATAGGGCGGGTTTGTCAGGACGGATTCCCTTATGTTTATTTTGATTATATTATAAATATGCTATATATAAATTGTTAACTGCGTGATTAAGAAATATTTAAAATGTAATAATTAATAAGGAATGGTGGTATTAATTGCACCGAAAAAGTGAATGGAATGGAAAATCAAACAAAGGAATATCTGCGGAGTGTTTAATTCTGATGGTGTGTACTTGGATAAGTTTCAAATTGCTTAATATAATTATTCTGTGAAATTTTCCCAAACTAGAACAGTAAAGTATTTAATCACACAAATTCTAATTAGAAAAAAATACACCTCACATCAAGAGTCTAAAAAAAATCTATCAAGTAAAAATAGAATTATATTGCAAAGTAGTGAGATATGTACTGAATTTTGTAATTTAAAATAAAATTGCACCCGTACAACCCATGAAGGATCTTCGGTGCAGAATTTGGTAGGGAGTCTCCTGACCAACGGTCATACTAGGAGGTACTTATCATCAACGCTAAGCCGCTAGTTATCTACTTAAAGAGTCATTGTGAGACCACAGTAGAGTTTTCAGACCCCGGGTTTTGGGTCAGAACATAATAATAAATTATCTACTACAGAAAAACTCGAATCCGGACCCATGACCTAATACATCATTATCTTGTAATATGTTTCTGAAATGATGCATTAGCAAAATTTAGAAAGATACTTTTTATTTTTTTACTCCATGATAATGCGTTGAAAGTAAAATTTTGTTTAACAGAGATAAGTATGCTAAATATCGACCAATAAATTAACAGAGAGAAAGTGAAACGAATTACCATTTGCATACATCAATTTGTTACCACTTAATTACTTACAGCTACCCATATAGATCACGTTCCACATAAATTGAAAATAATAATATTATCCTTTTAACGTTCTAATCAAACTAACCTTGTTATTATTTATCCAAAATAAATATTACGATTTTCAATTCAAAAACCAATTAAATATATATTACCTACAAGCGAAATACATTATAATGTCTTTTTTTATTTATGTTTTTGAATTTTATAGTACCAGAAATAGAAAAAGTTTTACCAAACACTTTCTTCGTATATATCTCACATATTATATTACCTTCATTTTCATCCCCATGACAAAATTGTTAAGAGAGCAAGTCGATTGTATAGATGTATTGAAAGATAATAATTGTAGCCATAGGAAAAATATAAACATTAAAATATATAATTAAATATGATCAAATATTTGATTAAAGTGTTTTTAAGTAAATTCGGTGCTACACTATAAAAGTTCAATTACTGTTATCGTGCAAAATTTTAAAATTCTGAAATGGACTTTTTATGTCCCTTGGCTCCAACTAACCAAGTATCGCAAAATGATCTGTGTGTTTGTGTCTGAATGTGTGAGAACAGCCTAGTTCAAAGACAAAAAGTCGTACGAAACTGAAATTACATATTTAAGCACTTCTGGGTCATTAAAACTTTTTCTTTAAGTCGACCAACAGGATGTGATGCTTAGGGGAATCAATTTTACACGTTTTTAGGATTTTCTCAAAAACGACTCTAATGATTTTGTTGTAGTATTTAGCATTAGCTAGGTCTAAATTTCATTGTAATAATATAACAGGGCTTCAATCACAAATATTAAAAAATATTCAACTCAAGTACCAATAAATCTTCTTTTTTCTTTTTCTTTGAAATAAATAACCACTTTCCATTATTAGAGATAATAAATAATGGATAAATATAAAATTTTAAATAAATACTTGGAAGGAAAAAGTGAAAACTGCCCTATCCCTTCGATTGCATCCAAATTTACAGGGGTTGGTAAACTTTAGTTAAATTTTTTTTATTCATGATTAGCACAAAGATGACACTCGTTATTCTCACCTCCAGGGATCCTATAATACGAATTTGTATAATAAGTGATAGTTGTGCCATGCGCGCATCGATTTTTAGACTATCGAGAGTCATAAATCTTTTTCTTGCTTTTTTTTTTTTATGTCAATAAAAATTTATGGTTCAAGTCTTAATTCTCATAATTAAAAATAATATATACCGAAAGGAACCTTAAAACGGGTTGCAACTCCATTTTTTACTCAGCTTTTAATTATATTAAAAACAATTTAAATCTACACCATTAACACCCATGGAGAGGAAAGGGTACTTTGTGAAAAAGTAATGTTACAAGAACAAAGGTTGTGCAAGGAAGTGATTTCGTCAGAATCATCACGCTGGATCCTTTGTTTTTTACGAAATTGGGGACGTCCGTAGCTCAGGTGGTTGAAGCCCAGGTAATTGCTGCCTGAGAACTACGGTGGTGTAGGTTTAAATCCGGCCTGGGTGATCGAATTTTTTCATTTCTGTGGCGGTCCCACGAAATGAAAACTTGACTCCCCACCATGATTAGAATAGCTGAGTTGCCTCTAGATAACCCCCCTGTGACAGAAATGAGCAGGAAATAAGAAGAAAGTGCTTACCCGATTAAAAGTACCCATTTTCCCCGGAGCCGTATCTAGAGGTCTGACAGTGAAACAGAAAATAATTATCTGCCACAGGTGAATTCGAATACAGATCCTTGGAGTTAGTAGCCTCATCATCGAGCTACCCGCTTCTACATTTTTGATAATTAAAGTATATTTGTATAATTAAAATTAATTATACTCTGTAAATTACATATATATGTAATACAATATATGTATACATTATAAAATATATAATTTTATAAATATGTTTTGTGGACTAAGATAATTTCACAGTTCTTAGCATGATATTACCAAGAAGTTTCAAATTTCAATATCAAACTCAAGAGTTATTTGAAAATTTAGGGTCTATAATTTAGTTATTAGAGATAGATAGATATTTGAAACATAGACGACAAAATTTGTATTTAATGTGATTAGAGGTAGTATCGGAATTAGAAAATTAATTTTTAGAGTGTATTAAACAGAATATTGTCGCAGTATACTTAAAGTAGGATGCTATATCTTTGGAGAAGTAAGGGAGGACAGAGGACAAACTTTGAGATAAGCACAGTGAAAAGCAGCTGGCAAGAACAGCTGAAGTACGGTTTGATTACCATGCTTACTAGGTCGTTACAAAAGTCCTAATGTGTAATACATCACTGCCTTTGAAATTACACGCTAAAAGTTTATCTGAGTCTTATTTATAATCATAATATATGTTTTGTATGTTTGTATGACTACTGTTCGTATTTTATGGACTCTGTGTCTCATTTCATATTATACAGTAATACATAAAATTGATCAAACGATAATTCCTTGTGACGTCAGTAGGTCCTTTGCAAATGAGAGTTTGCCATCAGGATCGCCTAAAATCTTAAAATATTTTGGTCACAACATTTAAGGTTATTAGGTGAAAAAATATAATATTTATAAGCTATATTTATTTTCTAAATCAAATAGCGAAAGAAGAAAATTGCAATTATGAAAAATAAATGAAGTTCCGAAAGTGTATCGTTTATAATTGTCAAAAGTTTGATAAAATAAAAGTTTATATATTATAAATAAACAAAATATGATTTAACAGTTATTACTGTTAAACAGTAGAAATAGAATAATTATTACAGACCTCTTCAATAAAGTAATAAAAATGCACTTTGAAGATAATGATAAATACTTCTTGATGAATATTGTGGTCCCTGAGGTGATAATGGAGCTTTTCGCTTGGAAAGCAATGTGCTTGAAGAATTACAGAAGTAGTGAGCAAGTTGGAGTCATTGGATGTAATTTGGAGTGCGAGATAATTTTTTTTATTACAGCATCTTTTGGAGCTAGGCATGTTCAATCCGAGTGATTATTATATAAAAACTAACTAATAATTGTGTAATAAACAAAAGGAAAGGAATATAAATATTTTATGAACAAATCATGAATGTATAATAAGCAAAACGAATGAAAAACATGTTAATTTAGTGTAAAGCAAAATAATATTTAATCCATTAACATAACCAATACGCCTAACCATAGTATACTATATTGTTGACCATAATACTCATTTTTTAAATATTTTTTGGTATAAAATATATAATAATGTATTATACTACAATATTTATGTATTAAGCTTAGGATTGTATTCTCAAGACTACTATTGAAGCAGTTACTCTTGTGACATGTATAAAGAATCTCATAAAAACCTCTTTTCTAACCACATTTGTTTCCTTGATAGTTAATGATTTTATTCCAAAAACTAGAAAAGAATTATCGCTTCTAATAAAGGCCAGTAGGAGTATCATTTAAAGCTGTGATAGAAGTATAACGCGTCGTTTCGTGAAAATCATGGCTTCGGTTCCTTCAACGTTTAGATATAATCCCTAATTTTTTAGTTAACTTTTTTTAAAGGCTTCATAGAGTTTATTAGTTATAGTAGCTATTAGTCAACACAATAAAATGAGGAGTATAACGCTGTATCATCGGCAAAGAGGGCTACATTAACATTTTTGAATTTTGGATATTTATTAATGAATAAATTAAACAATATTGGACTTAAAAAGGATCCATTCGGGAAATTAGCAATGGTATCATAATCATTATGATACTATCTAGTCTATGGAATAGAAACTAGCAACACTTTAATCTGTTATAACTCTGAAAAATATTTTATATCATGCTAAAACGTAGAAAAAAAAATGTTATTGACTAATTATAAAAAAAATCATATTAAAGTAAAAATAAACCAATCGATTCAATTTTGAAAATGAAGAAATTTGTATAAGAAGCCATAGAATACATTTTAAGTTATTCCAGTGCTTGTATACATTCGTATAAATAAAAACAAATATTCATTGCACGATTTCCTTTCTGAATTACTAGTATGTTTATTAACCAAATACACGACTTGTTCCTCGAGGTACTCAGTATTCAGTAAAGGAACAAGACCCTGGATACAATAGTGCCACTTTACTATCTCTGTATTTATGCCTCCCCTGGTGTCCTGGTAAACAGAACCAATCTCCGATAGTGTTCTCTGTCTTTTAGTGCTCAATCGTAAAGCCAAACATAGCTTCCTTGAAAAAAGCAAAGATCTTTACTTGAAAAATTTATTTTTTATTCCTTCATTAATTGTTGAATATTTATTTGTTTATTTAGATTGAAACAACCTCTTAACCTTCATTTATACCATCAATGTCAAGTCCTACAATAAAATACCAAACTCTTTTTCGAAAGATTCCGTGTAGCCTAAAATGATCATAAATAAAAAAATCAAACTTTAGACAGACTGTCAATTTCAAAGATGTATTTTATGGTAGCATAACCCAACACTCTTCAAAGCAACAATGAAGTCAAAGGCCACGCCCACAGAGCATAGAAATGTCTGCCATTGTAATCTGAAATTAAAAAAAAAAGAGAGCTACCAATGATTGGCTGGTATAACTCTACCACGCCCTCGGTTCATCATAAGGTCTTTTTGGCATCGCTTTTCCTGCCAGTTCATTCCCTTCATTATATCCCTTTCTCCAAGATTTATGGAGGGTACTACCCACCTCTGAACGATTTAATATATTGCAATTAAGATATGCTGTCCTCTGTTATGGGACAAAACATCTTCTAACGGCTAACGCTTGAATCGACAGGCAGATTTTTAACTGAGTCCAGATCTGAAGCTATTCAAGAACTGGCGCCCTAATGTTACAATTTAAATAGATTGTTCTGAACATAATGTAGGAATGATCTGAAATGACAGTCGGTCGGCAGGAAAATTAAGAAGAAACAGTAACCTACTCATCTTAGAAAGTGATCATCACAAATTATCCATTTAGGTATATGTATATAAGAACATTTTTTAAATTCTATTTTCTATTATTTTTATTAATAATTACAGACTTTTTTGAATTTATTTCATTTTATATTTTATTAAATATTATATGTTATTTTGGGTGTTGGGTGTAATAAAGAGGTAGGTCGAGTCACTTAAGCTCCTCCCTCCTACACTCTTGAAAGAGGAGAGCGGGTTTCAGATGACCCAGTATGATTTATCAATGCTAAATATTTATATTAAAAAAAAGTTATTTCAAACCAATTAGGTTTTGAAATTTCGTACAAAAATAAGTTTACTTGTCAAAACAACTATTATCTGACTGTCAGTGTATGTTTCACGTTAAAATATAGTTTACGGCATTAAGTATTGTTAGTAATGTTCAATTCATATTTTCTCAACTTAGGTGAAAAAAAAAATCACAACTTTCCACAACTTTTCAAATTTGATTCCGATAAATATCAATCTTAGCTACATCTTACTGAAAAAATATTCATCAATTATAATAAAATATTTTAATCTAGCCTCGGCATACTTTATTAATTAATATTAAGTTTTTCTGCTAACTAGTCTGTTAACAAAGGCTTAATTAGTTAGACGAATACCTTAATGTTAAACGAATTCACATTAATAACTAAAAAAGTTAATTATAGTAAATTTAATATTATTTATAATAATACGTGTTGGTAGGTTAGTTGATAGTAGTCATATAAAAGTTGCATAGGCAGAATATCCTGTAACGTTTTTAGTTATTAATCTGAGGCTGTTTAACTATAATTAAGATTGCCCTCCTTGTTCAGTTTGGCCGAAACGTTAAATATTTAAAATTAATTATTTAAGAATATTCAGACTAAATAGGTATATTTTATTATAATTAATTAATACACTCTGGAACAAGAAACATAAATAAATATAAAGGAAATAACATATTTATTATTAAATGGATTCAAACAAAGATTAATACATCAAAACTTTGAGATTTGTGAAGAAAATGATGATTTTAGTAGATTTTTCCTTCGCTATATTTTATTTTGTAATCACAGCCTTTATATTTAAATTTAATCAACATTATAAATCAATATCTGATAAAATTTGATTATTTTAATATAATGAACGTAAGAAAACAAAAATGGGGCATTCTATAAAATGATTAAATTGCTTTATTATTTTAAACTATTCCAATTCTGAATATGAATTTTAAATATTCTTATATTTGTTTATGCGATGCTGATAATGGCTATGAAAAAATCATAAAGATCTGATATAGTAATTAGTTCGAAGGGTTTTCATGATATAAAGCTATTTATATACAACTATTTATGAATATATTTATATATAACTATTTATTGAATGCTACTATTATGCATTCTCAATAGTAGAGTTTGGTTCCTAAATTACACTTATTTGAGTGGCTGAGACCCCGTGAAACGCACCGAAATCATGGTCACATTTTTATTAAATTTTGTCAGAATATATAATATTAAGTTAGATATATGAACCGCCTTCGATGAATTTGGTCAAGGAGTTCAAATATTTTGGTAAAGCGCCTTAACATTCTCTCGAATCCCCTTAACTTCTGAGTATAATAACACATCTACTCACTACAACCTATAAATATTTTTGATTTAAACTAACAATAAAATATGTAGAACAAAATTATTAAAATATAAGTTGGAGAAAGATAATTAAAATTAAAAATAAAAATATAAAAGCAGGATTATGAAGATGATTATAATGATTTAATTACCGACCGACTAGAATCACTCACGCAAAAATAAGCTGCCACCTGGTGGTGAAAAATGAGGTTACTAGTTGGAGTATTTGTGTGCATGCTGTAGGACAATTTATATTGTCACGGGCAAGGGCACGATATTTCATTTCCTTCGTGCTATCGATGTAGTGTATGTGTGTGTTGTGTGTGCGTGCGCATGCGCGTGGGATAATGGGTAATATATATAAAATTATATGAGTTTACTGGGTTGTAACTATAACCCATATATATACAAAAAACATACAAAATTTATCATTACGACCCATAACGATATATTACAACCTAATAAACACATATATTTACGACAGGCTACAGCCTCACTGCTGATGTATTCCAATATGTTAATCAAATGAATTATTATTCATCGGTAACATTAGTGTCAGAATGATATATGAAGTTGAATCAAGCACGATTGGAAACATTATCCAAACTAAGATGGTGCTAATAAAAGTTGGTCTTCTTATTATTATAAATATTAAATTTATATTATTGATAGTGACTTTTACCTTCATGTTCTATAGAAAATTCATCAATTATTAACTTAATATTTCGATTTTAGTAAATGTCTTACTCGATACTTTTGAATACTACATTATTCAAAAAAACTTACTAAGATACAAGAATCGGTGAACATTACTGATCTTCGAAATTCCGGAATTCGTGAAAAATTTCATAATTTATTTTTTCAATAATTTTATTTAGGGAAGACTTGATCAAGGATAAACATCAAAAAACAAAGTTTCCGACTGGTATATATACAAAGACTTGATTCAGTATCAATTAATAATATTGAGGAAAATAATTTATAAGCCAAAGTTCTCCAACATTTTCAATACGAAATTAAAATAAAAAAGGCTTATTTGAAAACTGATTTTAATATTGTGACTCAGGTCAAAATGAAAATGGCCAATAGACCGAAACGTTACAAAAGTCTAAAACATTCTATGTATAGTTCTAAAACAATATATATATATATATAACCTAATGTGGAATTACTGTGGCTCACTAAGTGTTTTGCTCAGGATTTTTGATTGATATTAAATGTATCTGACAAAAAAAATAAATAAAAATAATAGTTGTTTACAATAGATATATTTTTTTTATCGAACCAAGGTTGTAAAGAATTGTTTAAAATCAATTCTCTACTCACTAAGCCCAATACCTTGCGCTCTAAACGAAACTGTATATTCAGAAAAAAACTTAAACTATATTCCTGTTCCAATTTGTTACTGTTAGAATTCCAACTACTGAATGAAATATCTCCATTACTTTTATTAAACCATTCGAAAGTTGAGCACTCGCAAACAGTGCATAAAAGGAGAGATGTAGGCGGTTAATTAAAAATAAAGGAAGAAAATACACAGGGTAGAAAGCTTTTGTTAATTGTTTTTAACCAACCATCTCCCACCCAATGTAATGGAAAGTCAATCGGTTGGATCGTATTGCCTTATTTCTTTTCTTATCGTTTCTTTCTCAAACAACTGCTAATGCCTAAAAGAACAAAATTGTCATCATAAATCTAATTGAGAAATATAATCTAATTCATTCATTTTGTTAATATTAATATAATGATAATTCATAATAGCTGTATCATATTATATAACAATATATATTATTGTTTTTTTCACGTGAGCCTCTCATACCGCTTTATACTATAATACTAGTAATATCCTTTACTAAAAAGAAACAAAATTATATTGAAATAATAATTATAATTTTGAAGTTATGACCCATTGGGCAAAACTAATACATTTACTTAATATATTTTAAAAAATAAAAGTTTACGAATAAATTGACTAGAAGTTAATTATATTAGAAGTTAATGAATAAATTATAAAACACGAATTTTAGGAGGTTCGAGTCTGGATTGTCCTAATCCTTACAATTTAGTGGTAAAACTTGTGTATACTGAAATTTCTTTTTAGCAGATATTCAACCTCTTTCTTAAGAGGTTTTTTTTCAGATATTCAAAACTTTCTCTAATACGTAGCTCAGGAGTTTTCCATTTTTTTTATTGTGTAATATATTACATTCTGTAATATATTTACATTCTGTAATATATTTACAGACAATGGCAAAGTGGATAAGAGATCGCATTCACACCATATTTACAGAGATATAAATTAAATGATAACATAAGGATAAAGAATAGAAAAGTAAAATAAATAAAGGCATGAAAATAAATAAACTTAAAGTAAAATAATATATTTTTTAAATTCATTTCTATTTACAATAGAAATTATATAAAGGTTTTAATCGAAAAAAAAATGATTTGTCATAATTTCGTAATTCATTTTATTAGTTTTACTCGTTATTTTATAACGAGGTAGAATAATGTTTAGTACAATAATTGAAAACAAAATCGATAAAATTAATTTAAATAACTCTGTAACGTTAATTGATTTAAAAACTAATTTTTGTTCGTATTTCCCCTAATTATTAATTTTTTTTTTTGAAAAATTTCATTTCTTAGGGCCTCTTCTGTATTGACATGTAAAATTGTGTAAATTATGTCGTAACGAGGTGGAATAAAGTTTTATACTGATAAAATTAATTTTAAAAAGCTCTGTAACGTGAATGGTATGAAAATTCATTTGGATAAAGAGGTAATTTCCTTACTTCTTAAATTAATATTGTTTAATTTTCTTGAAAAGTTTCATTTCTTACAGTCTTAACTGGTATATTGTAAAATTGGGAGACTCTTTGCCCGATCACTAACAACGAACTTGATGCAGTCATAATTTTGTTTCCTAGTTCTATTCTCAGCAAAGGTGTTGTAAGACGTGGTCACTTGCCGGTTTGAAATCCCAAACGTCACCCCATTCACAGATAACATTTTGTAAACACATTCACACGTTCAATTACTCTGTTAAATACGTTAGTTTACTCAGTATATACCTATTTTGATAGTAATTGACTATCAATGAATTTTGAATATCTTTTGAAGTGAAACTTATTTTCCGACGTTCTAAACGTTAAAAGCAACTTATACGTGAGAAAATTTATTTCGTGTCACGAGATGAAACTGAAGTGGTGGAAGCAACGCTAATACTAGAAAAAAATACATTGTAATAGAACAGTAGGAGCTAAGAGAAGGTTAACAATTTCGGCAGTACCGGCCGGATAGAGTGAGCTTCTGTTTTCTCATACTTTCCTATTACAATATAAACATTTCCCTGCTAGAATTGACTTAGGAAATGGCTGTTCTATTCAAATTGTCATTGTTATTCTGGAACATCTGCCTTATCATTATTGATAAAATTTTAAATTTGTATAATTTTATTAAATTATTTCATTTCCAGTAGCTTCGCTTCTATAGGCCAGTCCCAAGACTGCCAGAAGTCTTTTTTTATCTTTGTATCTATAAATTGAACACGAACAAGTAGGTATTTAGGTACGCGATTGGAACTATATACATACATTATAATTCAGAAAATAATATAAATTAGACACATTTTGTAGGACAAAACATCGATTACAGGTTGGTGAACTATTTTCTACATGTAAGTTCTGGAAAAGAATTTGAGATAAATGTCCAGGGAGAAGGTGACTCTTTGTTTCCAGTCTTTCTGTAATTGAGAAATAATAACATACAGACAAAGGTAAACTCAAGTGACAAGATGGAGTCGATGACCTGTTTGGGAAGAGTAGAAGAGTCGAAGGGAGTAGAGTAATTAAACTGACTGACTCAGTGAATCAATGATAGTGTACCCTTGACAACAAGTTCACTTAGAACTAGTTCGCTCCTAACTAACTTGTATAGGTATGTAAAAAGACGCAGTGACCATGTACATTTTGACAACCCGCTAATTTCTGACAAAGTCACTTGAAGGACATGGTCTTATATATACTTTCACTCCTGCCGGGCGCACCTCCAATCCTATTATATCCCATTCAGCAAAATGACAATTTGAGTTCCTGTTCAAACAGAACATATTAATACTCAACTTAGGGATCTTTAATTGAGTAAATGCTGTAATTATTTTAATTAGCTCCAATATTTATTATGGAGGTGTTTCCTATATAACGCGTTCTTCCTGATGTAAATTTATATTTGTATAAGAAATCTATGTTTTTACTGTTTAATGTAAGGAAAGCGTTTGTATTGTCACTGAATAAAATTGCATTAAATACATTCGTCATAGAATTTTACCCGATTCCTTGAAAAAGTTCGGATTTATTTGCCATGCTAAAGTATTAAAAGGGGTGTTTTATGTATTAGTAGGTTGGATATAAGCTCAAGAGACACCAAGTTTTGCTCGTTATGTGTTGCCTAATATTAATTTCATTATTCTTTATAATGAAAGAGCAATTAGCAAAGAATAACCAATTTTGCAATTTATTTCAACCTGGAATGAAATAGAATTATTAAACAAATCTCTTCGTTTAACTTTTTTTCATTTATTAAAACATGTGCTTCAATTTTCCTCAATTAAAGCTCGAGGGCAGAGAGTGACGTATTTTATACGATAAGATTAATCCACTTCAGTCGCAATTAACACTCATTATATGTTAGTGAAGACTATATTTTATTTTTATTTTATTTTTTATTTATTCCTCAAAATAATTATTTAAGGATTGAAGTCCTTTTTTTAGTGATTGGTTATTCAACAAATTTTGATTGAAATGATAATTTAATTATTGTTTTTAGATACTGTTAAATATATAATTTAATACTGACTCTGAGACTACATCAATTAATTGAAACAATAAATATATCAGTTATTATTCTGTCAATTTAATATCCGATAATCACCACTACAGATAAAATTTCTTTTTCTTCGTCAGATTTGGTGGAATAATTTTCTGTTTCCATCTGGCAGCCTCGTAGAATTGTGATTTTTTTTACCACTTGACATTGACGTCACAAAGTTTATATTTTTTTAAGACCAAAATAATTCATGGTTTCAGTCCATAGGTACGTCATCTGGACAAAGTGGACTTGGGACTTGGGTTTAATTCCCGTTCTGTGTAGATGGGCTTGTAGGCAATCAGTTTCAATGAGAAGTTTTAAACTAGCTATTTTTTTTTATTAATGATAGATTTATTTATTGATAGATATTACAATCTGACACACAGTTGTGGGTAATAGGTAATAGTGATGAATGATCTCATACATACTAAAATAAATTTAAAAAAATAATAATAATAAAAAAAGAATCTTAAAATTAAACTAGCTATAAAGTCATTCCTCGGTAACTTCATAGGCCATACTTTTTCATGGATTCCCTCCATCCTTTTTCTTTCTTTTGTAAATTATTTCATAAACCTCTGAATTTGAATGCAACGTTCGGCATTTACTTATGACAATGATACGGACTCTGATTCAGGGGAAAATATTAACACTTCTTTTGATTCAAAAAAAGGTCTGTTTTTTTTCCTGCGATTTTCCCCTAGCACAGTACCCAACGTAATACAATCAAACATCATTATAATTACATACAAATATACTTATAATAATAGATAAAGTTAATTATTGCGTTCTTGACGCTTGCAGTGAATAAAACTCATTAATCGATTACTCGAAATAATATTTGCCTATTAATTCATAACATTAACACATCCTAAAATGAGCTTTTTGTGAAGATGGTCCTTGTGGTGGTCGAAGGTCGATCAATAGCATAAAAAAGTTTATCAGAAACCAATGTTTCGGCCCACTTTGCAGGACCTCTGACGTTTAGAGTCCTCCATATAAAACTAATTACTTACCGAAATTTTAAAGCACCTTAATAATTCTCAAAGCTTGTGGCTCCAACAAATGAGAGTTAATTATCTACATGATTTTTCATTAAAAAAAAAATCTTCCAGGTAATTTCTAAGAACTTGGTTTTAGGGTCGATGCATATATTTTTATTTTGCCAGCTACCGTCTCAATTAGAGCATGATAATATCTTTATCTTTTTTATTGACCATGAAAAGAATAATTTATTAGAGAAACAATTTAATTGAATCGTCGTAGAATATTTATGTTACTGCTTGCTCTAACATGTGACCCATGACCTTAAACGGCAATTCTAAAAGAACGGAATGCTATCAGATGTTGAGCATCTGTACCCATTCGAGGGCGATATAAATTGAGCCGGTTAAAGCAGCGTTTAACCGATGACCTTTATCTGAGTGAATACTGAGTGCCTTGGGAAACACTACCTTTCGAAGGATCAGGTGACTTTTTTTTTCCCTTTTGAGTCAGAAGATAGTGGAGTCTTATGCATTCCGATCTACATCACAATTTGGAAATAATAACTTTTACACCTCATCTAGTTCTAGATACATTTTAACAGATAATGGTTCTGAACAGAACCTACGTTATCTCTCTGCTACAAATAAAATAGTATTCATATCTGATATAAAATATTTTGCCCTAAGAAAACAGGGCGTACAATAATTCCACCAAGCTCGAGGTTAATTTCCTTTGTTGAACCATTAAAACTACCAAGTCGCGATGTTAGATAAAGTTTCACAGCAGGTGTGTGTTAGGAGTGAAATAGTAAAAGTTGAACTGTTTTGAGACTTACCTAGTACGCTTAGAGACTTCAAAGTATTATGGAGAACACACTTTCGTTGGCCACGTAATGGTTGGTGTGTGCCTTTAAAACCCAGGTCTACAAACGAAAATTTATTCAATAATTTGGCAGATGTATATGTTTTCTTATTTACTGTTACCTCAAATGAACTTAACGTTTATTATATTATGTACAAATTTTAAGGAACTTCACGATATACTATTTAGGCAACAGACCATGGAATACTAAGTTCTCGCGCGATGTAATAAGGAAATATATCGCACGTTTCTTGACGTGTATTTTTCGTAAGGTTCGTCACTCCCACGCCTATTTTTTTTTAGTGCCACTCATTGGCTAACGGGCACCACAAATACCCGGGGGAAGGTTCTGAGTGAGTTTTGCATTATTTTATGCTTGAAAAAAGCCCGGGTGGGACCGGGATTCGATCTGATAACCTTTGGATTGTTAGACTGGCGCGTTGCCACGCTGCTACCACTGCCCCTTATGTTTTTGAATGTTTCAAAAAATTTAAAAAAATCTTTCATAGCATCCAATCGAATAACTCAAAATTTTGATTGTATCAATATAACGTTACAATCTACCAAATAACACGATTAGACCATTTTGAATTTGAAATATAAGACATTGTATTTTTATTTGTTTAAATATATTCGAATGATTTTTTAATTGGTCTCAAATCCAGCAAATAAATATACATTTGATATTAGAACGAGAGAAAACTCATCCTTTCAAAAGTACCAAAACATTTGAATGTGGTCAAAGGATACTCGAGAAAAAAGCTTACAAGATGGTCTAGGAAATTTGCAAACACATTAACCCTCCATAACTCGTAAAAAACTTAATTTTTTTTCTCTAAATATGCTTATGGAATAAGTAGATAAGGCTGCTGTTAGTTTAAAGAATAAAATGGATGAAATTCAACTAACAACAAAATTTCTATAAAATGAATGAAAACTTATAAATTAGGTCCAACAATTTCAATCAAAAAAATTACTCTATATTGGGATTCAGTAACCAAAAAAAAATATTGTATTCAAATCTTAACAAAAACCAAAAACTTATATTTTTCTCACTTTTCGAAGAGAGCAAATTTCTCTGGAAACTCACCTAAGGTGTAACTTGTATTACTCGTGCATTCATTTACCTGATTCAAATTTTTGGTTCCGTTAGAACGAAGACTTTTGATCTCAGTCTGAGGATAAAAATAGTTTAAAGATTTTCTAGATTTAAAAGTAATATTATAGAATTAAAAGTCACTGAAATATATTTAAACAATTATAAGTACACTCTCTTATATCTCAAACTCAAAATAACCTCGTGAAGTCCATTAAATCTGGTATATTTTGACATTCGTTACCTTCAAATTTGAGGCACTCATAACATATCAGGATTCATTACGTTATTATACCTTACAAAATTGAAATTTCCTAAAATTTCTTTCAAAATCTACGAAAAATGTTTTCGTAAAAATTCGGTGAAGTCAAAACCTCAATTTCGGATGAAAGTTAGTGACCATATTTTTCGACTAGTGCCTTATTCTTGATTTTTGTGCTTTACAAAATAAAATTTAAATAGTTCATTACATTATTACAAAAAGTAGGAAACATTCTAAAGGTTATCTGGAATAATAAAAAGTATTTGTTTAATATGACAAACAGACAGGTATTGAGGAGTACCTCTCTCAAAACCTCTTAAAATAAATTAAAATTAAAGTAATTAATTTTTTTATGATACTCTACAGAACATTAAAATTCTTTCCTTTATACATATATATATTCTTAAATATGGGAAGATTTACTCAGCATCCATGTACAATAAGAGTGACGTCATTACATGACAGTTTGAGGAAAGGGGTGTTTCGTTACCCTCTCACCAATAATTTGATAACTACTAAATGACTTTGATACTGAAAAATGGTTATAAAGCCAATTTAGTATTAATTTAATTTCCAATTTTAAGTTGTTGCAGCAACTTCTCAGCTCAACAGATTTTTAATAACTCAATTTAGAACCAAGTACCATTTTTGTTGAAATAGAGGTAAAGCCTTAAGCTCATAATTTATTATTCAGTAATCATTCTGTAATGAACAAAGCACTTTCCTTGTTTTGATTCCTTATTTAGCAGTATAGAATGAGCTTATACCAACTGGAACGTGATGCTTCCTGAACACTACAATTATTGATATGTTGCTTAATTACGTCTCAATTATTTTAATAGTTTATACATCTTATAACACATTGTTACGAGGTTGTCTGCTTGGGGAGAGAAAAGATAGATAACCGATCGATTTGATCAGTTAATTCGTGAACGATGTTTCTCTGGAGAAGATTGTAAAGCGAAAAAAGCGAGTGTTATTATTGTAGACTTGGAACATCGTTCAAGAATGGACCGATCAAATCGATCGGTTATCTATCTTGTCTCACCCCAAGAGGATGACCTCGTTGCAATATTTTATTTAATTATAAGAAGATTATATATTTGGTTAGCCTTGGGTCAATCCTACGGGTTTAGAAGCCTTCTATGACATACCCTAGGTGAAGTGGGTATTAAGTGTTGAATGTGATCTTGAACAAATCACCTCCTTGTACAACCGTTGTTGATGAAACGTTGCTTGCTTACAAACTACTAAACTCTGACTCTTCATGGGATGTAGAGGTACATGGTTTTTAATTTTTATTTTAATATCTTAGCCATATTAGCTTATTACCTTGCAATCTGCTTTAGCAATGAGCTAATATGCAAGTATGGGAGTGAGACAAATATTTATTCTTTTGAATAATCAGTGTTAAAGAAAAACACATAAAAAGGAAATATGAAAATATTTTAATATTAAAAAAGAAAAAGAAATACTAATTTAAAGCTAATTTAAGTGAAATATAAAAATTAAATATAATTTAATTAAAACATTATCTAAACGTAATGTCATTTGAATATTATTTAACTATAGTTAAATTAAAATATTATTTAAATATATTGTAGAAAATAATTGTTAATGTATATGCTCATAATTCCAGGCCCTGACAGGATAACGGTACAAAGCTTGCCCAGTCGCAATACTATCACTAAAAAGTGATTCATTTAATTAATAATTTCTTCCAAAGACAAAACCATCTGCATAACCTTCTTATCCTAGATTCCGATTACGCAGAAGAAATTCTACATAATAAGTAGTATATAAATAAATTCTGATTTATAATAATAAGGCTTCCAGTAAAGGATGATTAGTCAAATTGCAATGGATAACCTCAAATGAAGGCAAACAATGAAATTCATTAAACAAAAATTGTTATATTTTTTTCATTACACCTTATATTTTTTATTAGCATATAAAAACAAATATTGAAAATATTTATAAATATAGTTTATTTATAATTATAAATGTACAGTTTTATAAATAGATTTTCATGTCTGAAACTAAGTTATTTATTTTGATTTATGCATATATTCAATTTTGTAATATATTTTTATTTGTTGTTTTATATATGCGCGGTTATTATATTATGATTTTTGTCCGGTTATTATAATTAATATTTTTTTATAATTTCTTTATTGTCAAATCATACTATTGAGCCTAACATTGTTTATTTTAACAGATAATTGATACATATGAAAAATAAACTCCTGCATGCACTTTATTGGCTGACTTGTAAGTTGATTTGTGTGTTTCTTGGTAGAGTTAATTAATTAAATAAATTAAAGTATTTCTTTATAAATAAAAAGTATGTAGAAATGTTGTTCCCAATATTCCAGATGTCCATAATGTCCTATATGCTGGTCTGGAACATCCTAGCAGACAGATTGGCTTCCCCCAGTTCTATAAAGGTCAACTAGACCCCCCTGGAATTTCCTAGTGATTCATAGATTGCTCAGCATCCAGGCTCCTCCTTACTCTACTACGTTCTTTACAACCGTTGCGTCACCCGTATTAATCATTTGGTATTTTTCATTTTTTATCAGGTTTATTCGCGTTCTTCAAACCGAACTGGAATATATTTTAATGGGACTTATTACTGATTTTATTTTACAAAATATGTTGATATTTACAGAAAAAAAACCACTATAAAATGACTTTAATAACGTTAATTAGTCATAAACTGAGAAATATTTTATTAAGTGATTAATTTTTATAAAGGGTCTTATATTACATAGACCTTGTATTAAGCATACCTTCACCTTAATGCCAGGAACACTTCACTTGTGGTTGGCTGGTTGTGTTTGAGTGGACTGTATAATTGAAAATGAAACATGATTGAATGAAAAATAAAATTCTATTGTTTAAGTACAAGTGGTGTAGGGAGTGACCGAAATAAAACATTATGATAAGATGGTTAGTAAATTTTGAATGGCTTGGCTATGGAATGGTTGATGATGATTACTATGTGGTGGTGAATGTTAATTATTGCTATGTGGACTAGCTTCATTATTCTTTTTTCCCTCCGCATTTCTATGTCTCTCACCTCTCTGCTGCTGGGAACTACTCCAGTAAATCTCGTAACCTCTCTTCAGAGCTGATTTTTAGCGATTTCAAAAACAATTTCGCATTTCGAACAACTCTATCTCAGGAGTAGTGATTGCCAATGTGTATAGATGTCAATGACCACTCAAATTAAAGCTAAATGACGTTGTTTATAATGAATATTTTCGTGGGAATTGGTAAAACAATTTCTTTTTTGAATGAAAACTATTTAATGTAAAAATATATTAGGACACATATTTTAGAAAATTTACGCTAATTAAAAAAAAATTCTGCAAAGGTTTTCGGTATTGAAAGGAGTTTTAATAAATGAGCGAAATTTTAGGGTTTTTATAATAAAATGAATGCCCCCTGACATGTACCTTAAATAATTTAAAATATACTTTTTAAAAAACTATTCGTTACCTATTGCACAGTCATTGTGAAAATTAAATAACTTTTCGAAAAGAAAATAAGCAAATTTATTGCTTTGGTCATAAGTACATTGATTTATAAAATTTGATGGAGTCCGATCAAAAGGTATACGATTTTTCAAAGAAATAAGTTTGAACTTTTACCTGTTAAAACAAATATTTCTGAATGCGAAATCATCCAAATAAGGAAAGCGGGTGATACCATTAAAGTTTGAATAAAAAAACTTTTTTAAAAACTGAATTACGGGAACTATTGAATGTAAAGAATGATATTAGAGCTCATATTTTAGAAAATTTACTCTACTTAAAAATAAAATTTTGATAACTTGTGAAAATTAACAAATTTATTTAAGCTAAAATAAATGGAATATTTGTTAAGAAACTACGCAAAGGCAGCTGTTCCGTAACATTTCTACATTAGAAGGTTTCAAGACCATCTTATTTCCATACGCCTCGGAGGATTATCAGGAATGGGGGAGCAAACAAATATAGAATAAGCAAAACAAAAATAAAATAAAAAATTTAAAATAATGAAATTAAATTAATGAGTTTATTTATTATGACAATTGATAACTGCACGGGCCAGATCGGCAGAATATAAAATATAGATGTTTTTAATAATAATTTTATTTGTGACAAAGTATGGAGCATTAAGGATGTTTGTTGGACAGGGTTGGATATGAAAGGAATTTGATTTTGAAGAGCCCTATAGATGAAAAGCTCACCTCCTTAAGTTTAAATGGGTCTTATTATAGTCAGTAAATAGTGAATGTATTTTAATAGCTGGAATATTAAAAATTAATATCTCAATTTTGGTATATGCTTTTACTGTCCGGAAAAATGGAAATTTTCACCAAATAATTTTAATGAAATAACCATAATGAAATAATATACTATTTTTCTTGATGTTATTATATTATCTAATTACTTAATAATCATTATAATGACTTTAAATAACTAAACCAAGAACTAATTATCCGAAAGAGCGTGCTCAGTAGGCGATAATGAAAATAGGCCAACTCAATTACCTAATTAGTGTTCAACAAATTATAAACCAAAGAATCCTAGTAATTGTTTTTCAGTTTTTTCATCAAAGATTTCTATTATCAAAACGTTATAAACTATCTTTTGTGAAAACCTATATAAAAAATTAGCCGAACCTTTGAAATTAAATCCATTTGCCACCAATAAATCTTACCCTTGAATAAATGAAAATGTGTTCAATATCGTTTACTTCAAGAACAACGACTTAAGTTAGAGCATTCTCAAAGCACACTTGGAACTAATATCTTATTATAGCCTACTAATCTCTAAGTGTTCCTTTAAGTGGATCAGTCTAACTACGCCTACGGTTGAACTTCCTTATTCCCAATAAAACTTAAGTAATCACAATTGCTTCGTATTTGACAGCCTTATAAAATAGTTATTTACTAGCCATGCCTTTTTACCATAATATTCTCTAAGAACAGTCAGTAAACGAATGATGAGGATTTTTCATGTATTAATTGAAGAATAAATAAACCAAGGGAACACTAAGACATTAGGACATCGTCTCTCTCTCTCTCTCTCTCTCTCTCTCTCTCTCTCTCTCTCTCTCTCTCACACACACACACACACAAAATTGCTGATGATATCGCGGTGGTCGTCGAAGCAAAGTATAAAGAAGAACTTATTCTAAAGGCCAACCATTGTGTCGCTTCGGTTCGAGATTGGCTAGAATCTGTAGGGCTGGAACTAGCTGACAGTAAGACAGAGGCCCTTCTCGTCAGTAGCAAGAAAGTAAGGGAAGCCATAACCTTGAGAGTGGGTAGGCAAGAGATCCAGTCCATGCCTTCTTTGA